>NC_133657.1:126603468-126903468 GCF_009905375.1 Apium graveolens | reverse complement strand
ATGAGTTGGAGCAGATTCAACAGAAGGAAGTCTACGGGAAGGATAGAATGGTCAGCACATCTACTGCACTTGTAGCTGAAGGTCAACAACAACAGCAATCTCAACAATTGGAGAGAATGGTACAGTGTTCCAAGGCTGAGGAAAATATGTTAGTAGCAGAATATGATCCTCCTACTACAAATCAATCAAGTGATGATTTTTATTCCTTGGAAGAGCTGGAGCAATTGGAAGACGAGTCAATGGCCCAAATTATCAAGAGATTCTCCCATGTCAGATTCAAGAGGAATCCCAAGCTTAAGTACAAGTCCAACTACAACAAATTCCAGAAAGGTGGATCTTCATCCTCTAACACCAGCAGTGGTGGATACAAAATAGGGATGGTTGATCGGAGCACCATCAGATGCTATAACTGCAATGAGTTGGGACACTTTGCCACAGAATGTAGGAAGCCAAAGCAAGTAAGAAAGAACTCTGAAAGGGCTTATCTGGCAAAGGGAAGAAGCTGGGATGATACTGACAGTGAAGATGAAGATGAAGGAAATCTTGCTCTTATGGCTATTGATGGAAAAGCTTCATCATCAAGAATAGAGGTAAAACTTTCTGATGCTGAAATGGTTTATCATCTAAGAGGTAACTTAGATTGTGCACGTCGTGATAATGAACTGTTAAGTTTACAGATCACAGACCTTGAGAAAGAGGTCAATGAATTAAGAATTGTGCACATTAATCAAGACAAATTAAAAGAACAAGTATCTTTTCTAGAGAATAGAGTTGACTGTTATAGAAAACTCGAAACTATTCTCAAAGACAAGATCACCGGTCTTGAGACTAAGGTTAGAGCCTACTTCAATTCTTGTTCGAAGGCTAAAGAGTTCTACAGTAAGCAATCTGTTAATCAAACATCTGGAATAGGTTATGATCACAATGTTGCTATTGGAGAATTAGGCATAAACTCCCCTCCTCGTGTCTGTGCTAAAGGGAGGGAAGTACCACATGTGCTTAAGGGTGTTGATGAACCCCTCTATAAACCATCAATTGCTGAACCATTTGATGCGACCTCTTCTGTTATTCAGGAAGAAATACGTGCTGAAGATCATGCTAATGAGAAGGTTGTTTCCAAGTCAAGTATGTCAAAAGTTCCAGTCAAAGTTGTGAAAGCAACTGAGACTAACTCAGACACACATGAGTTGGATAACAAAAATGCCATGTCTGCCATGCATAAATTGCCTACTATTAATCACTCTCATAAAGCACGTGGTGTTTCTAATTGTATGTCTTGTGCTTTTAATATGATGTATGCTTATTTTAATGGTAAGCATATTTTTAATGATAAGACTACTCCTCGTCAGCATGTGAATAACAAGAAGCATGATAGGTCTAAGACTGCTAGTCCTTCTAAGGCTAGAAAGGAGACATTTGTGCCTAAGCTTAAACAGAAATTTGTTAAGGCTGTTTACAAGGTCAAATGTTCAGTCATTGAGAAAGTTGAGGCAATTAAAATTAAAAATGTTGTTTTGCCTGACAAAGGACAGTTCTACAAGTATGGCGGGCCCAACCAAGTTTGGGTTCCGAAGAAGGTCTAATCCATTTGTAGTGCAGGGCAGTAAACAGGTGTAACCGGTAGTGTGGATTCTTGACAGTGGATCATCAAGACATATGACCGGAGATAGAGCCCTGCTATCAAATGTGGATTGAGAAAGTTGGCCCCCTGGTTACCTTTGGAGATAACAGCAAAGGTTTATCCGAGGGATATGGCTGTTTGCAAGCTGGTAATGTTATCATTGAACTTGTAAATAGTTTCTATATTTTTGCTATATTTATATAAGTTTTTATTTCTATTTTCTGTAATTGTAAATATTGTATGATATATGAAATTGTATGTTGATATCTTGTTGATAGATATTTTGTATTTAATTCATTGATATTTGTTTATATTATTATTATTTGTATTGTATTATTTTTTATTTTTATTTTATTTTAAATATTATGCAACATAACAATTAGTATCTAAAGTACTTGACAAGTATCGGTCAATGATATGTTTTTAACATTATGTTACATATATTTGTAAGCTTTTGACATGAATGAGAATTACTTAGACTTTACCCTAAGTGATCAATGTTTTATCAAAAACTCATTCATATTGAAAAACAAAATCAAACTTCTTTCTACATTAGTGATTTCTTATTTCATGTAAAATCTTTTGAAATCACTATTGTAAATCATTTTCTCTCTATTACCATATGTTATGTGTTACATGTTCAGTCTCCAATGACTTTCTTTCATTGACAGTCATGAGGTTGAAAACCCACAACGTCTATCCCAGACTGTAAAGACAAACACAAAAACAGAACCAACCAACACTCTCTTATAAATGTAGTATGAATGAGCGTGAGGGAGATAGTGCCTTAGTGCACCACATAAGGAAGGTTCTGTAGTCAACCCAGTAGCTCTGTCTCCTACATAGATGAGTAGTATTTAAACCGAGACAACTGCTAACCCCCATACATCTTCTCAAAAAGATGTAATGGTTGAAAAGGCACAAAAACAGTTACTAGATTCATTCTCTCAACAGGGTGCGTCTATTGAAATTTGCCTGTCGGCCAGGGTATCCGATGTAGTGTCACCACCTCAAATATAAACAATTCTTAATGCACAAGGAAAGGTTACACACACAAAGGATGAGTTGACGGAAACAAGAGTTTTGACCATTTTAAGGTCAGATTCGATTGTTCAAGGTTCGTTAATGGACCAATTGCCTTTATAGGTGTTAGGAGAGGATACTGATCCAAAAGCCATATGTCAGTGGTCAGTGTCTACCTCCCCAGGCTTAAATTCCCTGGATGCATCTGCGGATAGTGGATCTGACATAGGCGCAGATCGGCAATTTGTTGACAATGATTCAGATATTACCTGATGAGTCACAAGGAAATGTCTTCACATACATTAGAAAGGAACTTTGATCTTTATGCTAAATTCGTTGGATCATTGTTTACCTTCCCAGAATTCAAATCTGGAACCCTAAAAGGGAAACTAGCAACTTGTAGATTATGACTCAGATTCATCTGACGAGTTTAACAAGGATGGGGATTTGCGAACTCCCATTGCACCACCTGTGACCTCTTTAAGGATGGCTAAGGTGATTTTCCTTGCAGGTACCGCTGGAATATGGAGCTATGAGAGGAGTGATACACTTGTGAGAAAGAGTGTAAACACTAGTGGAGAGAAGAGTGAAACACATGTAAGGTACACTAAACAGAATCACACACTCACAGTGAGGAAGAAAGAGAAACTACTTGTTATTTCTTTTCTAACCAAGTGAATATGAGAACTCCTTCAGACGACGGCATACATTCCTTCTTTAAGGGGGAGATAAAAGCTTAAGTAATAGTTTGGAGGATTCCTCAACTAAGGGGGAGAAATAGCAGGGAGTAAGAAAAAGATCCTACTTGTACACTACACCACACCATTATTGTTTGTAACTACGGATCCTATTGTACGGGAGAGGTGGTAAACACAAGGTGATTTTCTAGTAAGGGAAGAAGCTGTTTTCAAAAGGGGAGTACCATTGGCTTTTATCTGCGGATCCTATTGTACGGGAGAGGTGGTAAACAAAGGTGATCTTCTTTAATCAGTTGATTCTCATAGGGGGAGAAGCAAGAGAGATATGGGCTTCTCAACAGGAAATGTATTTGTACAAATGAAGATGGAACTACTTGAAGATATGTTCAGTCTAGAGGAACATCTACTTGGAATCTGGAAAATGTTAAATCTAGTCCAGAACTTTTCTACTATTTACTTTGCATTTCTTTTTATATCTTTTTCTTATTTGTTAGTTGAGTTATCCTCTAGGTATTTGTGTGTTATTGTCTAACAAACAAATAGGGGGAGATTGTAAGTCATATGTCATAGCCTATTTGTATATTCGAGGATTCAACTCAACTCAAATAAGAATGTAATAAGTAAATAGTGGATCTACCGTCAAAAGAGATCTCACAGAGTAACATCTGTCAGAGGATTCAGAAACAAGGTTCATCTACAGACTTGAGGAATTAATTCACTGGAAGAAGTTCAAGAAATTGATCATGCCTCAGTGATATAAATCAAGAGTGTGGATTTAATCAAGTGACAGAGATCTCGTCAGAGTATCATTAATTACAAGGATTTAATCTGAAGAAAATCAAAGTATCAAAGTCAAGATATGAAGAAACGTCACGAAAGTTAGTCACTCATGAACCAGACAGTACATCGAGTGTCAACATTGAAGTGGTGGAATTGATTCATAATTTTCAGTGATTTTCAGAAGATTGGTTGCTGCTCAGGATTAGTATTAATTCTCTATTAATTAATTAAGTCATATAATTTAATTAAGAAAATAAATTATATCTGCAAAGATTAATTTATTCATTAATTGAATTAATTGATTAATTAATTCAGAATTAATATTAAGGATTTTTCAGAATTTAAATTGGATTAAAAACAGTCTTAAATCAGCAAGACAATTGAAAATGAACTAGCATGACAATCAGGATTGTCATACCGATTGTCATGCCAAGTCATTTCAATTGTCCTACCGAAAGTTCTACTGGGAAGAAGATGGTCTTTCTAGTTCAACTGATTGTCATACCGAAAGTCATTGTAGTTCAATCAGATTGTCTTGCTAGTTCAATCCATTGTCCTACCGAAAGTCTTGCCAGCTATAGGATTGTCATTCCAGTTCAATTCAATTCTGTTGAATGAATTAAAAAGACACAGAAGCAGCAGAAAGAAATCATCATCCAATCAAGAACACAGAATTCGAGAACAAAGAAAAAGAAGCAGACACAAATATTTCATCTCATCTGTAACTTCAAGATCAATTTCTAGATTGTAAAGTTAAATCCAATCAACTAGAAATCTTTATCTTGTTCTTGTGTAACAATCTAGCGGATCAAAATCCCTAGAACTTAATCTCAAATTGTGTGTAGCATTTGAATCTTTTTATTACAAAAATAGAAAAAGTTCATGTCGAATTTATTCTAGATTTGTGATAATTAATTTGAGATTAATTCCTTGTAATCGATACAGTTGTTGTAACACCTTTCAAGTTTAATAATATTTTTTATTTAACCTGAATTTTGTTTCACATTTTTTATTCCGCATTTAATTCGATTATTAGGTACTGTTTGTATTCAACCCCCCCTTCTACAAACACATTGGGACCTAACAAAAAGTTCTCTGAATTATCTTCTTAAATCGATCGTTAAAATAAATTCCCGTGTACCGAGTCTTGTATCTTTCGCGTTGCGCTTCCATGTTTATAATTCGACTTTATTTGTAGTCTTACGAGATTTACATTCATAACTTCAAATTTCGCTTATGCTGCTGATCATTCAACTTGTCGCCTCTTTTGCTAATAACGTTCTTCCTTTAGAAAGTCTAGAGATTTCTTTAATCTTCTTTAGTCGTACTCAGCTTCTCGTTAATCGACATATTACTCATACTCTAATCGTCTCAGAAATTGGATGAACAGTTCCTCCATAATAGCAGGTCCACTTGGCCTTCTAAACGAACCATACTAATTTCTAGAACAAATATTCGTCTGGATAATCTGAATTTTATAACAAACAAGAAACTCAAGTAGTAATTGGAAAACCAAGTTTTTAAAACTTATTTTGTTAAGAAAATCTCTTTTTAAAAAGTGGTTTAAAATTTTGAAAATCATACACCTCGTCGTCATTATTATATGAGTTGGTTGTCGTTCTTTTCAACTATTACAATGTATCAAATTAGGAACATAATCTGATAAAAGCTCATTCATTTCTGTATATCCTCTATCCCTCATTGGGTCCATTTACCTTCATTGGTTGACAAAATTCCAGTTACCATCGCATATTATCTTTTCTGTAACTTCACTTCTAACTTTCCATACTGGTAATACTCCCATCATCAGCTTTTATGATTACTAAGTATAATAGGTCTATCAAATCTATTTTATAAAACAAGATCGGCTAATATCACATCACATTACCACTATACGTATCATGTTTGGTCACATCATTATCATCTATTTCCAAGAAAATTTTTGATTTCTAAACTTTTCAAACTCCTTTAGAATCCATCTAGCTCATTTCACAAGATAATCATAGATAGCATACTTACTAGTAGCTCCATATAACCTGGTAGTGGCTATCTTCCAGAACCCACGCATCCTCACTCTAGGTTCTTTCTCACATTTCTTAATACCTTGTGTACTCACCATATGTTATAGCTTTCGAATCCATCCTTCTGGTTGCTGTTACTCCATAAGGCGAGTTTTTAAATGGATGTTATAGAACAGGGTGTAGAGTAGATAGAAAAGATGCACCCACAGTTGAGTATCCGGTAGAACCAGAATCAGCATGTGGGGGATTCTCGAATAGATAGTCTCGCATCAAGGGATGAGATAATAACATGAAAAGGTGCGACCGCCGCAATAGGATGTGACATGGCTAACACCAGTGGAAGAGCAGGGCGTGAATCAGATGATAATCTTCCGAATGAAGGCTCTGAATAATCAGACGATCCGGGGATAAAAGAATCTTGCATTGCCGCCATCTTAAAATTGTGTCGCTACATAAGGATGTTAAATGTCATCACAAATCTCATTAAAACCTACTATTTGATCGCACTCAACCTCTCGACATTCTATTTCTCTATTTCTTAATTCTAATCTTACCCTCTACCCATTTCCGACAATCTACGCTTGTTTCAGTAACTTATAACCTGTAGCTCTGATACCAACCTGTGACGCCCTCCGAACCCGAGTCGGAAGTTTGGGGCTCACAACACACACACAAAATATACAAATTTGTATATAAAATATTATATGCATTGACCCTTCTTTACCAGCCATGGATCGCAACAGGTTAAAGTATGAAAACAAGCCACAAGCTTAACTTTTATTATATCATACCAAATCCTAACTAGTTCAACTTACAACTGATAATGATATCGTTCTTACAATCTTACATATCTCATTTACAATGTAAAGCTCCTGCTAGCTCGGTCCAACTTAACCGGAAACCCTACTCGCACACTGGACAGGGAATCCTCATTACCAATACTTTCCTTTTCAACTGTTGAAAACATAAAAAGTTTTGCAAGAGTGAGCTAACTAGCTCAGCAAGTCGTAATAGCAACAATTGAGGTTAAACAATAATCAATTAAAGTGATTCAGAAGAATCAAGTTTCTGAATAAGCAATTATTAGAATTGGATATTCACTTTTCATTTTAAAAACCAAGGTTAGGCTGCTGATCAGTCACGCACTAACCCCTAGCAAGGCTCCCAACTGTAACGACCGAGAAAATTACGCTTGTATTATACTCTAATAAAGATAATTTATGTGTATTATTATGTGATCAGATGTGTAGAGTTATAAAACCCCTAACTGTTATGTGTTATGTGTTGTCTGTTCTAATCGGAATGTGTTCCGGGTATTTATTGAGTCTTTTATTATAAATTTTCTATCTTATATCAAAATCTGTATAGCTCAAACAGTTTTTTCAAAAGCCCGTATTTCAAACAAAATTATTAGCCCTATTTTTCCAAGAACGACCTATACCGTATCGCTATTCTGAACCCCTGGACGTTTTACAAATTTACCTCGTTCGCGAAAAATGACTTTTTCGGACCCTTTCGGGAGTCAAAAACCCCACAAAAATCACATTTTTATTTTTATATGATCATGAAATTATCAAACATCATTTTTCTTTGCATTTTTGTAATATTCACAATTTTTGGAAATTTTTGACATTTATTTTGTATTTATTGGATATTTTAAAAAAAATCATTATTAATACCCAAAAATTATAAAAATTGGGGTCAAATATTTTTATTAGATGTGTAATTAGCCCCTTAATTTTATTTAGGGGTATTATTTTCATAAATGTAAATAGCTGAATTATAAATAATTATTCATTAATTAATTAGTAAAAAAAATCATAATAATCAAGAATTGAGTTTGTTGGTGAAGAACACTCAAGGAATTAAATCTTAGATTTGAAGGTGATTCTGTTAACCAAATTAGTCATGTAAGTAACCGTTTTGAAGCTTGTTGATTGTAGTTTCTGATTATTTAATCATTTTTAGTGATTGATTAATCGATTTTGATTTCGTATTTTCGGGTTTAGTATTCGAATTCAGGTTGCTTGATTTGTTTGTTTGATGATTTCATTGTTATAAGCTTGTAGATCGTTAAATTTCTGATCGAACCGTACCGGTTTCATCATGTTTGGCTTCCGATTCGTGTTCGTCGGAGAACCGCCGTCGCAGCGGTGTTCTTCGTTTTCAGATGACGATTTCGCGGCAGGCACTACAAGAAATAGTGCCTATGACATCACCCCTTTAACATCGGTTAGAAATGTCACCGATGTTAAAAGCAGTTTTAACATCGGTTGCTTTCAAACCGATGTTAAAGGTGTTGTAAGACATCAGTATCTAAACCAACCGATGTCTATAATCGTTTTTAAAAAAAAATAAAAAATGCCCGCTTCTTTCTTTCCCCCGTTAATACACCAAAAAATTGCCCCTTAACCAAATTTTTTTATTTTCGGTTTTCCCCATTAAACAAAATCATTTCCCCCCTTCTCTGCTCTCTCTCTCTCTCTCTTATTCTCTCTTCTCTCTTACTGTCTTGTCTCTCTTCTCTCTTCTCTTTTCTCTCTCATCTCTCACTGTCTCTTTAACCTAAAACTTACTTTTACTCTCTTTAACCTAAAACCCCTAAATTTATAAATCGAGGTCGATTGGTGCTGAAAAGCCTTGAAGGAATTGTGGACTACTCGATTAGTGTGTGAAAAGTAAGTTTTTTTCGAATTTAATTTCAAATTTTATGTTTTGATTTTAATCGAGTTTGTTTGTACAGGTTGGTCTCTGGAGCTGGGTTTGGTTAAACTTGAAGGGGGTTGGCTCGATTAGGTAAGATTTCACATGCATGTGTATTTTTTGTTACTTTAATAGATGCATGTGTTTAATGCCTGTTCTTTTTTTATGTGTTTAATGCATGTTCTTGTTTCATGTGTTAATTTTATGTTTTGTTAATTTAATGCATGTTCTTGTTTAATTTTAATAGATGCATGTGTATGGATCCTGTTTAGTTTATGTTCTTGTTTAGTTTAGGTGTGGAATTGTATATGTGTAAACATATGTAGTTGTAATAATTAATTTATATGTTTATTTATGCGTGTTACAAGCATTCGTATTACAAGCATTCGTATTACAAGCATTTGTATATTTAATTTATATGCATAATTAATTTATATGTTTAATTATGTGTAATCCTAAATAAGTAAACAACTAAGCATTACTTCTTAATGTTTGAAATGACAAACAGGTAGGTTGCTAGGTTGCTGTTTGTCTTAAAAATAAATGGACAAGTCGTGGATTTTCAAAGACAGGGATTCTTTAGAATATGAGATAGGTGTTGAAAGTTTCTTAATATTTGCAGAAGAGAACTCAAAGGATCCTAAGAACATCACTTATCCTTGTGGGCGTTGCGGTAATTTTAGAAAATATAATGTAAAAGTAATACGGGGTCATTTATATGAAAAAGGTTTTAGTTTGGGGTATACTGATTGGATTTGGCATGGAGAAACTAGTTCTAAGAGTGTTAGGTCATCTGCCGGTAGTACATTTCTACCTAAGGAGCAAAATGCTCAATCTGAAACTATTGACGTTTGTGAAGCTGCTTATAATTCGAATGATCATGATTCGTATGACTTCAATAGGTTTGTAGCTGATGCAGAACAACCTTTGTATAAGGGCAGTGAATGTACGAAGTTAGAGTCAATGTTAAAGATACATAATTGGAAATCTAGGTTTGGTATTAGCGATAGCGCCTTCACTGATCTTTTCACTTCTGTTGGTTCTTTTCTTCCTCAAGATCATGTGTTACCGGTTAATGCGTATGAGGCAAAGAAAACCTTATCTGACTTGGGCCTCGAGTACATTAAATTTCATGCATGTCCAAACAATTGTATACTCTACAGGGGTATAAATCTTAATGCATCTGAGTGTCCTAAATGTCGTTTATCTCGCTGGAAGGTTGCGAAAGATGGTAAACTTAGGGTAAATAGTCTAGCCAAGGTTATGTGGTATTTTCCTATCATTCCTAGCTTTAAAAGAATGTATAAATCCCCTAATACCGCTGAACAGTTGATTTGGCATTCAAAACAACGGTCAAATGATGGTCAGATGCGGCATCCGGCCGACTCTCCTTCATGGAGGAATATTGATTATCGGTGGCCTTCGTTTGCTAGTGATCCAAGAAACCTTCGATTAGCTTTAGGAGAAGATGGTATAAACCCGTTTAATAATGGCCTAAGCAACAGGTATAGCTGGTAGCCGGTAGTATTGGTAGCTTATAATCTTCCTCCATGGTTATGCATGAAGAGGAAGTTTATAATGTTATCAATATGAATTCCTGGTTCGCATGAGCCGAGAAATGATATTGACGTTTACTTAGAGCCGTTGATCGATGATTTGAAGAAGCTTTGGGTAGAAGGTGAACCAAATGTCTATGACGCTTATAGTAAATCCTATTTTACTTTAAAAGCGGTTTTGATGTGGACCATAAATGACTTTCCTGGATATGCAAATCTGTCTGGTTGTGTTAATAAGGGTTACAAGAGCTGTCCCGTATGTGGTGATGACACCATTGCCAAATATTTAAGTCATAGTAAAAAAATGTGTTATCAAGGCCATCGTCGTTATTTGGATGACCATCACCCCTATAGGAGACAAAAGTTGGCTTTTAACGGCGAACAAGAGCTTCGGCGACCACGTCCACCCCTTTCTGGTGAAGAAGTGTTAGCACAACAGGAATGGATTAAATTTTCTTATGGCAGGGAAGTAAAGAAGTCCAAAAAGGTTGATTGTCCGTGGAAGAAAAAGTCTATTTTTTCGAGTTAGAATATTGGAAGTTTCACCACGTTCGTCACTGTCTCGATGTTATGCACATCGAGAAGAATGTGGGTGATAATCTGATGGAGACACTGTTAAATATGCGGCACAAGTCAAAAGATAGCGAGGCATCTTGTCGTGATATGCTTGACATGAGTGTTAGGGCTGATTTAGCTCCACAAGTAGGAGAAAAGAAAACCTACTTGCCTCCTTCTGCTTTTACTTTATCAAAGGCTGAAAAAAGAACAATGTTGTCATCATTCTTGAATATGAAACTTCTGTATGGCATGCATCGAACATTAAAAATTGCGTGTTTATGGCTGATTTAAAGATTTATGGGCTGAAGTCCCATGACTGCCACATCCTCCTCCAACAGTTGCTCCCAGTTGCAATTCGATCCGTTCTTTCGAAACATGTTAGGGTCACAATAATACGATTGTGTTTCTTTTTCAACTCCTTGTGCAGCAAAGGAGTCGATGTTTCGAAACTAGATAAACTGCAGTCAGATGTGATATTGACCTTGTGTGAGCTTGAAATTTTTTTTCATGCCTCATTTTTTGATATTATGATATATCTCATAGTCCACTTAGTTTGGGAATTGCGTTTGTGTGGACCAGTGTGCTATAGGTGGATGTATGCATTTGAACGGTTTAATAAAGTAATGAAGAGTTATGTTAGAAACTGTTATCATCCGGAAGGTTGTATCGCTGAAAGTTATCTTGGTGAGGAATCGGTAGAATTCTGCACCGAGTTTCTTAAAGAGAGTTGCAAAACAGCTGGTGTTCCCAAAGACCAATCAGGCTTTCTGGTCCCTTATCCGTTGTGAAGATGAAGGAAGTCGAAGAGAAAGAGCGAGATGAGGCACATTTAACTGTCCTGTTAAACAATTCTGAAGTATTTCCTTATATAATGTAAGTTCAGTTTTCGTTCTTGTAAAACCATATCTTTTCGGTAAGTATTCTTGTGAGTGAATATAATAGATGTTTTTTTATCAGAAAGCATAAGGAGTATCTTGAAGAAATTCATCGAGGAAAGAAAAAGAGTGTTCATTGGCTCATGGGAGAACATAATCGGCTGTTTGCTGATTGGTTCGAAAGAAAAGTTGGTTTCTCTTATTCTGATTTTTATTGGAAGTTTTATTTAATATAATTAATAAGTGGCTTATATGTAGTTAATGACAATGTGTGCAGGTTAGGAGTGAACTTAAGGAAAACCGCGCCGCTATTTCAGAAATGATAAGATGGTTGGCTGCCAAACCATCTTATTTTGTTTTGACTTACGAAGGATATCTAGTTGACGGAGTTCGGTACTTCACAAAAGATCGTGATAAATCAAGGGTTGTTCAGAACAACGGTGTTTGTTTAGTTGCTAAGACGGTTCAAGTTTGTAGTGCTAGGGATTTAAATCCGATCGAGAGTGATATAACGTTCTATGGCATCATTATAGAAATATGGGAGTTGGACTACCACGATTTCAAAGCCCCTTTATTCTTCTGTAAATGGGCATCGAATGAAAGAGGTATCAAAGTGGATGATCTTGGCTTCACGCTTGTGGACTTTAGTCAACAGGTCCAGAAGAAGGATAAATATGTTTCCGTTGATCAAGTGAAGCAAGTGTTTTATGTCGAAGATCCAGTTGATCCTACCTGGTCCATTGTATTAAAATCCACGACTCGAGACTATCACGATATCTATAATGAAGATGACCTAGGAGACACGACAATGGAGCATTAGCCATTTTGCTCTAATATCCCAGCATGTGATGTTGCTGATGATATGCAACATAGGGTTAGAGAAAATTTTGAGGGAATTTGGGTTAAAAACTGAACAATATATTTATATATTGTAAAACTATGTACCATGTTGTGTGTATTCTCTTTCTAGAGTTAATACGTTTCGCTTAATATACTATGTTACCATTTTATATGAATGCACTTCTACTTTACACGTTTCGCTTAATGCACATATTTATATCAGTTGATTATTTAATTATTCATGTTCTATCTGCATATTTAATTATCTGCATATTTAATTATTCATGTTCTATATCTGCATATTTAATTATTCATGTTCTATCTGGATGTATATCTGCATATTTAATTATATATATATCTGCATATCTAATATTTTGTTACACTTTATAGATTGAAGGATTGAAATGGCCGCTAAGAAGCAGAAAAAGTCCAAGAAAAGTAGTGAATCTAAAATGCCGAGGAAGCCAATGAGTTGCCTCTACTGATCAAAGTAGCAGAACAATCTGATCAGTCTGGACCAAAAGAAGCAACAACTGAAGCAGCTGACTCTGTACCAGCAGCTAAGAAGTAGAAAAAGCCGAAGAGAAGTAGGGAATCTAGAACAGCTGCCAGTGGTCAGTCTGAAGGACCAAAAGGAACACCAAATGAAACAGAAACTCAACCAGCAACCAGTACTGAAACTTCAAAACAGAGGTATGGATCTGCGAGAGGTATTTCAAGAATGTACAAATTCGTGATCAAGAAAGCTGAGGGAAAGAAAATTAAAGTCAGATGCAATATGTATGGAGAGCCTGAAGGAGATACTAGACACAACTTTCAGTCCTACATTGGGATGCTAGCTAGAACTATGATTCCAATCGATATTGCAAGCTGGCCTAAGGTGGATCGGGAATTAAAAGCCAACTTATGGTCTGATGTTGAGGTAAAAATTGTACATGTTCTTAGGCTTTTAATTGTACATGTTCTTAGGCTTTTAATTGTTGTTAAATCTGTTTTTAATTGTTTTCAGAGTACATTCAAAATTCCTCCCGAATGTGAGGCTTTGGTGCTAAAGTCGGCAGGAGTGAAGTGGAGGCAATTCAAAACTATGCTGACTTCCGACTATGTCATGCCGTTTGTTGGACAAAAGAAAAAGCTCAGGAAACCTCCCAAGAAATATTCCTATGTGAGCAAGGATGCTGGGAAAAAATTTGTTGTAGATAGGACTTCGAAGAAGTGGGAGGTATAAAATTTTTATACCTGAGCGGAAATACTATACTCTAATAAAGATAATTTATGTGTATTATTATGTGATCAGATGTGTTGAGTTATAAAACCCCTAACTGTTTTGTGTTACGTGTTGTCTGTTTTAATCGGAATGTGTTTCGGGTATTTATCGAGTCTTTTATTATAAATTTTATGTCTTATATCAAAATATGTATAGCTCAAACAGTGTTTTCAAAAGCCCGTATTTCAAACAAAATTATCGGCCCTATTTTTCCAAGAACGACCTATACCGTATCGATATTCTGAACCCCTAGACGTTTTACAAATTTACCTCATTCGCGAAAAATGACTTTTTCGGACCCCTGCGTGAGTCAAAACCCCCACAAAAATTACATTTTTATTTTTATATGATCATGAAATTATCAAACATCATTTTTCTTTGCATTTTTGTAATATTCACAATTTTTGGAAATTTTTGACATTTATTTTGTATTTATTGGATATTTAAAAAAATTCATTATTGATACCCAAAAATTATAAAAATTGGGGTCAAATATTTTTATTGGATGTGTAATTAGCCCCTAATTTTATTTAGGGGGTATTATTTTCATAAATATAAATAGCTGAATTATAAGTAATTATTCATTAATTAAATAGTAAAAAAAAAATCAGAATAATCAGGAATTGAGTTTGTTGGTGAAGAACACTCAAGGAATTAAATCTCAGATTTGAAGGTGATTCTGTTAACCAAATTAGTCATGTAAGTAACCGTTTTGAAGCTTGTTGATTGTAGTTTTTGATTATGTAATCATTTTTAGTGATTGATTAATCGATTTTAATTTCGTATTTTCGGGTTTAGTATTTGAATTAGGGTTGCTTGATTTGTTGTTTGTTTGATGATTTCGTTGTTATAAGCTTGTAGCTCGTTAAATTTCTGATCGAACCGTACCGGTTTCATCAAGTTTGGCTTCTGATTCGTGTTCGTCGGAGAAACGCCGCAGCAGCGGTGTTCTTCATTTTCCGATGACGATTTCGCGGCAGGGTCGACTTGTTCTTCTGTTACCAGCGTTGGGTTGGACGATACGAGGGTTGTTCTGAGCTTCCACGCATGTGAACTGCTGTGTTGTTTGTTTGTTCGCTGTTCGAATCGCCGCCGGCGTCGAGTTTCTGGGCAGCCATGGGGCTGTTCTTCATTGACCCGAGGTCGACCCGGTTTCGACCCGGTGTACGACCCGGGTTTGATCCAATAAAACCCAATCAGTTTTCTTGTTTCCTGTTTCTGCAATTTTACTATTTAATTCTATTTCTTATAAAAAAATTAAAAATCAGATTTTAGTAAATTCCAAAAATCATTAAAAACAAAAATTAGTTTTAAAATCTGAAAATTATGATAATTAATTTCTAAATTATTTTATTAATTTAGAAATTCAAAATTGATTATTTGTTTAAATATTTAGTTATTTATTTAATTATTTATTTATTTATCTATTATTTGATAATTAAGTGATTAATTAGTAAATAAGATAAAATATATCGAATAATATGATTAATAATTCGATAATTAGTCGAATAATGCGAGTAACTCGTAGTTGTACGAGTAGTAGTTCGATAAGTTGGATTTATTATTCCAGCGTTTGTTTATTTATACGCGAATAGTTGTAATAGTTATTCATATCGAATAATTATTCGTAAATGATCGATTTAATCGTATAATTGATAATAAATTGTATTAATTTGTAAATAATTCTAATAATTAAGGATTAATTATTTTAAAATACAATAAATATTAAATAATTATTTAAAAATATAATTAAGGTTTAATTAATTGTAATTAATTAATTATATCTTGTTTATTACGTAGTAATTAAACCGTTGGTCCGATTTGAGTGAAATGAAGACCCTTAGACTCAGAAAAATGAACCGGTTCCATTAAAAATAATTATAAATCATAATTTCTTTTGGAAGAGAGTCGTCTTATGGCAATTCATTGCTTGTAGGCCCTATTAGGGGTAGAGTCGAGTCTAATAAATCCTGAGTAATTATAAATCGAACCAGATAGTGTTTGTTAATGCGAGTTCAAGTCTAGTATTGATTCTAAAAAATAATTATGAGTCTAAAATCAATTGTGTGCCTTATGTGCTATGTGCTTTACGCGATTATGTGAACTTTATGTTTCATATTATATGTGTGCGAGTCTGATGGAATCGGATGGGTAGACGATTAGGGCTACGTGGTATCAATTCGAGATACGCGTATGAAGTAAGTTATCTAAATGAATATCTTTACATGATAGATTTAGTACCAACAAGGCGAATCAAGCCAGAGATAGAAGGCAGTTAAGCATACAAGGTGAAGTGCACACTAGACAAGTTTTTCCCCTATTCTAAATTCAGAATAATGAAATATACCCCACTTTTCCATATCAATTATACTTTGATAATTCTTGTTTACATATACTGATACACAAATATTGATTCTTGTTATATTTCATTTCGATTCTTGATTTCTCCCAATTTATTGAATCCTCTATTCATATTCCAATACTTTTACCCTTGTTATATATACTCTGATATATCCTGATGTTGGGATACATCAAAAGCATTCCGATTGTTCCGGATGCTAAGTTATGGACTGGATGGTTACGATACGGGATGGGTATTAACCAAACCCTTGATTATTAGGCCATAATGCCTAGGTACCCCTTATGTTGGTTGGGTCTATGTAGTTGGGTATAGATCCGTACTGTATCCTGACTGTTCAGCAGGTTATAGTGCATAGGTTAGTTCTTGTTTCCAGTCTTGTTCATTTGGCACTCGCCAGTAATGGCAAATTATTATTCTTTACAGAAATAGATGGTTGTTCAAACCAGCAGATTACGGTTCATTTATTCTTCTCTCTTTACACTATATATATATATTATTGCAGGCTTGTTGAACAATTTTGGCTCACCCCCTTTTGTTGTTATTCACATTATTTTTCAGTTAAAGTAGAGAATGAAACCTATCAGAACACCAGTAGACAATAAGCGAGTCAAGTAGCGGGACCCTTTTATTCCAAGGGTGTTTATCCCTATCCCAGAAGAGAGTTTTGATTTACCAGATCAGGTGTAGCAGGAAGAGTAATAGTTGTAGTTTGAATAAAATATGTTTAGTTTAAAAAATGAATAGAATAATATTTTGTAATAAAGAGAGTTCTTGAGACAGATTGTTTAAACTGGTTTAAGAATAAAGTTGGTTTGTCGTTCTTATTTTCAATCCTTAACCTTGAAAAGATCCTGAGTAGCAGTAGTTCTGGGTAATTATTTTATTTATATCTTGCTTGTACAGGTTTAGTGAGTAGTTAGTGTTAATAATGCCCCAAATCTATACCCCGGATTTGGAGAGTGTTACACCAGCTTTGCTCTATATACTGGATCCAAGGCACGCATTGGCCTATTATGACCACGAATCTGGTCCGACCACGAATCTGGTCCACATTTATAAAACCATCCAATTCTAAAGCAATTCAATATAATAACCAATGTAAATCAATAAGATTAATCATAAACAATATTTATCTTGAAGCATAGGATGATTCTTATCACCATGAAGGTATAACAAGGAATTCAAAAGATTGGCTTTCAATCAAGAAAAGAATCAGAAAGTAGAAGACCAAGAGTTCAAAGGTTCCAAGGATTGGTCTTCTGTTAACAAGGGTTAAGGGTTGGTATGTCAAGTAATATAATATCAGAAATCGGTATGTGGTAGACATGTATTTGTGAAGTAGTATCGTATATGTCTGGCTCGTATCTGGGAATTCAACAATTAATGGTTTATGAAGAATAAGGCTTATGGCTCAAGATCAATAAGAATCAGGGTTCACGGTTAAATAGCTTAAAGCGCTTGCAATATAAAACATGAGTTATTTTAAGTAATAGCGACATGTTATGAGGCAGTTCAAAAATATTTGTAATATATCTTGAAAAAAGGTTCAGAAGTACTTACCTTATCACAGATGATTTCCACTTTACTTCTACTCATCTAACAATTTTACTCATCAACCAATTTCCTTCTCTTTTTATGTCTTGCCTCTATTCACCAATCACTTGCTTTCTTTTTCTACACTTCAGTTCTATTTACTGATCACCGACCTTCTTTACTATGCATCGCTTACTCTGCTGGGCATCACAAGTATTTATCAATACTCAATCTCATATCATTCTAATTGTCACATAGACGTCATAAGCTTTTATCTACCCTTCGTTTCACCCAAATCTGATGTAAGAATTGAAAGTTATAGCAGAAACACTCAAACAGTGCACGTACATTTATATTATGCATCAATCAGATCACATATAACACGTAGCACATAAGATATTTAATTAAAATTATTTTTCAAAGAAGATTCAGGGTTAAAATGATTTTCCAGGTATTTAATACGAATTTTTGAACATTTTTCGGAATTTAAACGGGACTCTGAATCATTTTATAATTAAATAATAGGGTTCGAATACCCGAATCCGACTTTAAAACAATTTTATAATAATTATTGAGCCTTGAAAATAATTTTAAAATAATATTTTAAAGCTCAAAACTATTTTTTGGAATTTTTAAATCAATTTTAAATAATTAAATCTGATTATTAAATCAATTAAAATTAATTAATAATTAATTAAATTAATTAATCAATTAATTATAAATTAATCGATTAATTAAAATAATTAAAATTAATTAAAATAAATCAAATTTATTTTTAAATAATTAAAAATAATTTTCTGAATTTTTAAAATAATTTTCCGAAATTAAATATATATTTTTAGAATTAAAACAGAATTTTAAAATAATTTTTTAAAAAAAAGAACCAGAAACAGTTTCTGATCTTTGGTTTAGGAGAAAGGAAGATTGAAACCTGGTTGTGTCCCGGGTCAAAATCGACCCGGCCGGGTCGTTCAAGAACAGACCGACCAGTGTAAAAATCTGGCAACCGGATACTTTCCCGGCGAGCCTCGATCTATACCAGGACGTCACGATTCTTCGTGTATTTCGACTGGATTATGTTCACCATCTCAACAGTAGTTAATTCTTAGCAAAAACGGCGGTAAAGCGTCCCTAGAGTCGAAGCTCCGGCGAACCGCCAATAAAGCCGGCAGTTTCAAGCTTTTTCCGGCGAAACAACTCAGACACCCAACGTCACATACATTTACATAAATCGAGTCATTTTTAAACGATCTATAAGATGGTATAACTCAATCAAGCCCAGAAACGGCCGAATCTAAAACCCAAAATTCGATTTAGAACATTCAACCCTTAGAACCATAATTTCAATTTTAACAGAATTAAACCCCATTTTCACCATGTTATTGACCTCTATTTTTGACATATAATATACCAAATTGACCAGGAGAAAATTATCTACATGATTATGCCATCAAATCACACAAACAACATCAAGAAAAAAATTTCATAATTTAATCTTTAATTAATTCGAAATAAAGCAATTAAATAAGAAAAATACCTTAATTCTTGCATAAAAACGGATGATGGATTATGAAAGTACTTTTTGAGAGCTTCGATTTGATATGTTGCACGCCCAAATCAGAGTTCGATAACGCCTTCGCTCGTACGTTTGACTCTCAAGAACGCGATATTAATTTGATATTTTCTCTGTATTTTATGGGGTTTTACTAACTGATTGTGATTATACAAATAAAATGAAATGATAAAAGGGCTATATATATTTTTGGAATATTAGTTCGTTTTGGATCATTTTGGATCGTTAAATTAGTTACTTAGCCGCTAAGTAACTGCAAAAATGATCCGATTTGATACCCGTATTGGATAATTAACCAGACCGGGCTTTTTATAAAACACTTTATACGAAAATAATGTAATAATATCCCGTCTTTCGAGAATACGGGTCTTTTTGATTCACCGAATTAATTATTGTATCGGAAATCTTGCGCTGGGCCACGCACGGGTCAAACCGTAATCCGGATTGAAAAGGTCAAAACACGGAAAATATCCGAAATTACCAAATTAGGTTAGGAAGGAGTTTTCGGAAGAGTTTCGGGTTGTAAAAACGTAAAAATGGTTGAAGTTGGACGATTCCCGGCTTTATAAAATAATTTTGTAATTATTCAGAAAATAATTAATAAATTCATAAATCAATATAAAATCATATAACAGTCCAATAATTACTAGAAAATACCATAATTATCTATATTTTATTCTGGTCATAATAAAATTAACATACTTATAATTTACCACATATAAGCATCCACATATCCATACCAATCATCAGATAATTCACCAAAAATCACATAATAATCATATAAAAATTATCAATTGATTAAAATAATTACACGTCGAGTAAAGCTCCCAGTTGCTCCTACCTTCCAGTCAAGTCAAGCCTTTCTCAACGCAAGTGTTTCAACCTACCTTTTGCTTACACTGCAAGTGTGTGCTAACCCAGCTTTTATATATGATGCAAGTATTCTGAATCACCTTGATATATATGTATACATGATCCAAGTGGTTTCAAATCTATCTTTCGTATTATATGCAAGTGCCATGAACCCTCAAGTATCTATTGCAAGTAGTTTAACTTTACTTGAAGATTGCTATGCAAGTAATTCAAAAGTCATACCATGCTAGTATACCAAAGTAATTATGATGCTGAACCCTGTATAAGTTATACTCAGTAACCTTATCTTGACACCTAAAAGCCAGTTATTCCTTAAAGTTGTTCATGATTGCTTGATAACTCTATTCTTACCCCTAAATCATGATACCTTGTTATACTTTGAATTGATGTTTACCTTCTTTATATTTTAATACCTATGTCTTATCTGGAACCACTACATTGAACCTAGTTTGACCTAGCTCTTTTCAATAACCCTGTTAAATTTCATTACTAAGTCCTTAAAAATCTTGTTTAATATTGTAATCTCTTTAAACATTAAATTGTTGATCTATCTAAAGCCAACCCTATGTAGTTACAACTAACAACTTTAGTTCTTGCACCCTGAGCTAATGTCATGAACTCAATGTAACCCTGATTATTTGGTTAATACCCTTATGTTTAGTGATCAGATTACTTGTGAATAGAAACTTTGCAATCCCATTTGATAAGATATCGGTCTAGTTGATCATGGCCTTAAAATTGATTGAACCATTTCCATGTGCTTCAAAGTTGATCTAGAACCCCTGATAAAGATGTTCACTGTTTAAGAATTTAACCGTCACTTGACATCAGTTTTTAAATGAAAAGTTAAAAGTGGATTTTCAGTCCCAAATGGGGATGAATGTTTTCTTTAAATAGTGGATCTGGACTGAGACGCAAGTCCTTTCCGCTCTTAATTTATTGGCTTATAAGTTTCCTGGGGATCTCATTAATGTTCTAGAACCCAGCGAGGTTCGGGATTACTTCGCGGCTGATCACCGGCTGTAATCCGTAGCGTCATAAAATGGTTTTTGGATAAAGAAATGGTTTTTAATTGTTTGTTACAAATAAATGATGCCATCACCTTGAAAGTTAATCTATTGTTACTATATTATTGGATCTTTCATTTCCATGATTATTCTTTCATTCTTGTTTATGAATTATATAGCACTTGTTGAGCATTTGGCTCACTACTTGCTTTCACCCTGATATTTCAGCTAGCAGATATGGTTAGATTCAAGCAGACCTCCCGTAAGACTTGTGATGTCGATTCGTATATTCAAGCTCAGGTAGATTAGTGATCGTTTTGTGTGAGGACTAGGTATTGAAATCAAGTTGTAATAGTTAACAGTGTTGGGTTGTTCCAAACCCTAAACTGTAAGACCTTGGATTCGGATATATTAATTTCTTTTTGATAACTATTGTGATTATTCGTATAGTTTCTTTTGTTAAATTTGGGGTGTGACACGAACTACAATTTTTTTTGGCATATATTAGATAAAATTTCAAATTATATTAGTCATTGATAAAAAATAATAAACGATATCATCCAACAATCCACTATAAACTGCAACATTGCTACATAAATGCTTATTATATATATATTTATATTATAAAGGGACAATGATATTATATTTATTTATTTATTATAAAGATACAATAATATTATATATATATATTATAATAATATACGGTGCGGTGCAGTGTGGTTTGAACCACGAGAGCAAAGTCCCAAACCGCAAACCGCACCGCACCGCGCAGTTTGACAAAATGCAAACCTCGACCGCACCACAAAAAGTTTAAACCATGCAGAGCAGTGTGGGGCGGTGCGGAGCGGGTGGTTTGTGCGGGTTATGCGGTTTGATGAACACCCCTAGGGCAAATTGTTAATGCCTTATTGAATCAACTACCAGGAACACTTTCTAGTGATACAGAAGCCAATCCAGGCAAGAGGGAAGTTAACGAACAGGTGAACGCCATCACCTTGAGATCCGGAAAGGTCACAAGCCTCCAAATTCAGCAAGACGAAGAGTATGAAAACTCTGTCCAGAATACAGGTGCGTCTGCATCCTTGCCAATTCCAGGGAATGAGATTGTAGCTGAAAAAGTGGTGTAGAAGGATGCCGAGGTGGAATTAAGGAAGAAAAATGTGGAACACACTCCTCCTTAGGGTAATACAGGGGAGAAACATGTATATCCTCCACCTCATTTTCCTAAGAGGCTGCAGAAGCAGAAGTTTGATAAGCAATTTGCTAAATTTCTAGAGGTGTTCAAGAAACTTCACATCAACATACCTTTCACTGAAGCTCTTGAACAGATGCCTAGCTATGCGAAGTTTATGAAATGTATTCTCTCTCGAAAAGTGAAGCTGGCTTAGAGACCGTTGCTCTTACGGAGGAATGCAGTGTAGTTTTGCAACAGAAATTGCCTCTGAAGCTTAAGGATCCTGGAAGCTTCACGATTCCTTGCACTATTGGAAACTTGTCTTTTGACAAATACTTGTGTGATTTGGGAGCTAGCAATAATCTGATGCCCTTGTCCATCTTCAAGAGGCTTGGTCTACCTGATCCAAAACCAACATACATGCCATTGCAACTAGCTGATCATTCCATCTCTTATCCGCGAGGAATAGTGGAGGATGTCTTGGTTAAGGTGGACAAAATCATCTTCCCTACTAATTTTGTAATTTTGGATTTCAAGGAAGATAAGAAGATTCTCATCATCTTGGGAAGACCATTATTGGCTACAGGCCGAACTATGATTGATGTGCAAAAAGGAGAGCTTACGATGAAGGTTCAAGATCAGAAGGTCACTTTTAATGTGTTCAAGGAAATAAAGTTACCCACATATAAAGAGCAGTGCTTTAAAGTAGAGTGGGTAGACTCTGTCGTGAATTCAGAGCTTGATCAATGCCAAAGTCAGATACCTTAGAGAGATCCTTTATAGGGGAATCAGTTATTGAAGATGAAGAAGGAGCAGAGCAAGTGCAGGTTTTAAATGCACCTCCGTGGAAGAGGAAGTTGGATATGTCATTCGATTATCTTGGGTTAGCAGAGTTGAAAAATTTCTCAGGAGCATCTCAAGTCGTCTATTGAAGAAGCTCTCATACTTGAGCTCAACCCACTGCCAGATCACTTGAGTTATGCATTCTTAGGTACACCCCTTGACAAGGGGTTGGAATATATCTATGATAATCTAAAGGGTGATTGGCCAGTTCCTCCCGTGCTTACAGATGGTCTCTCTCGTGCATCACAGACAGTTGATAGTTTTGGTCTTGGTGATGCGCAGTATAGAAGGTTGATTCGGAGTATTGAGGCCATGCATGACATTCATAGACGTTTTGCTGAAGATTTGACACACGCTCTCGATACTGTTTTCTGAGACACAGGTGTCGAGGTTGATTGGCCACCAGATCCTCCACCCGAAGAGGGTGATCCTCCTGCTAACTAGGTATTCCTGAATTCCTTATTATTACCTTCAATGAGGACATTGAAAATTTTATGTTTGGGGGTGATAATATAAGGATTAATCTGTGTGTATCCATATAGATTCATGTTGCATGTTTGGTGTATTTAATTCATATTTTTGCATTTTTGTTCGTGTTTTTATGTGAGTTCATATAGTTGCATGTGCATGCATATAAAATGATCCCTTAGGTTGAGCTATTTCCGATTGAGAAGTTGATGTTAATTTGAGTGTGGTGATGACGAATAGAGGGTCGTTTAAGTCTAGTGAATTAATTTGCAGGCCTTATAGGTTACTTTTGATCTATATCATGATCATATTTATCTATTTGTTGAGATTTAATCACTCGTTTATATCTAGAATTTTTGGTATTTTCTTAATGACAAAAAGAACGCTAATTTTTAATCTGGAGAAAAACTTGGATTTCATTGCTAGTTGTGAATAAGGCTAGGCGTCAAATGGCTAGTAGCCGACTCATATTTTTATGAGTAGTCTAGGGTTGAATGAGATGGAGCGAAATACACTCATTCAGAAATCATTGAAAAAAAAAGAGAAAAAAATAAAGAAAAGAAAAAAATAAAGAAAAGAAAAAGAGTATGTGTTTATGCATAATTGATCAAGAGTGAGCTCTTTAATGCTCGAGTTATTAAGTTCTATGGGACTTTGTGCCTAGTGACCTAAGGCTTTTATAGTCTGGGATCCGCTAACCTAAGCTCGCTACATGGGTATTATTGCATAAGTCTTTTGGGACCTCACTCATTGCACGGTCAAATAAGCATGTTATGTGTTCAATAATAGCGTGAATCTTTGTATAACTCTAGTAGAAATAAGGTGTTGAGAGTCATTATGCGTTTAACATCTATTCTGTTTATAAACTTGTGATTGTTTTGATGAAAGGTAAGTTATGTTTATTGATCTAGTATCGAGAGTATATCTGTTGAGCATCCCACATATGCACGTTTCTGGTTTATGAGTTGGTTTGTCGGGTTTATTCGAACTCTGTTTAGCGTCATTGAATTCTCAAAGGCATTAGCTTGTTGGTTGGTTATGGTTATTCTGAGGATATTGATTGCCTAATCATTTTAGTTGCATTCACGTAGTTGCATTTATGCATTAGTTTATTTTGTAGTTTTTGAGTCTCTTTATGCTTGAGGACAAGCATCGATTCAAGTTTGGGGGTGTGATAAGTAGATTTTATATCTATTTGGAACGCTTCATTACAAGCTTAAGTTGGTGTTTAGGAATCAAGTTGTTGGTATTTTGATGTGTTTTTATGTTTTTGCATCTTAGGCACTAGTTGGAGGAAGAATGGAGCTTTTATTGAATATATGCTGAAAAGAGTCAAGAATCTGAAGTAACAACCATTCCCAAATTGTAGAGGATCTTGAGAACTTCGCGTGGACAAACGGAACTCAATCTGCAGTCAAAATAAGAAAAGGAGCCAAAATTCAGTAGCACGACATGCCCGCGCTGGAATGCGGGGCGGCCGCGCCAGAATTTCACAAACAGGGCGCACCCGCGCTAGTATGCGGGGCGGCCGCACTAGTCCATTCAGCCAGAATCTTGATTCGAGTTCGTTTTGGAGATTTTGAAGCTCAGTTCGATCCTGAAGCTTATATATACCAATAAAAAGACATTTTTAGCAATAAGGAGACCAGGGAGAGTAATAAGAAGACCTAGAGAGCACAAGACGGCTGCGGAGAAGAAGAATTTTATTTTCTTTAATATAGTAGATACTTGGATGCTTGTTTTCGAATTATCTTCGAACCCTGGTACTCTTATATTATTTATTATCATGCTTTTATTGGAACCCATGGTGACGATGACTTCGATTATGAACTAATCGTTATAGTGGGGTTCTAACGGATTTACTTATAGATTTTTATAGTTAATTTATTTCAATATCTTGGTGTGTGGTGATTGATTGATATTCTAGTATTGGTTGTGCTTATTCGTCTTATGTGTGTAGCTAACGTATAAGATAGCGTTTTAATCTCTATTGAAGCGAAAGTGAATATAGAGGTTTAGAACTTGCCATGCTAGCATGGGTTCATGTATTTATTATGCATGATTCGTAGGTAATTTTAACCATCTTACTTTCCCTATGTAATCACGATAGGTAACTTGCGTATCAAACCTTTATGTTGTCATATTCTATAGACATATAGGGTCTCAACATAATTGGTGTTTATTCA
The DNA here is from genome assembly GCF_009905375.1 of Apium graveolens. NCBI lineage: Eukaryota > Viridiplantae > Streptophyta > Magnoliopsida > Apiales > Apiaceae > Apium > Apium graveolens. The sequence goes on along the minus strand of NC_133657.1, from coordinate 126,877,507 downwards.
GCTTCTACCTCTTTTGTGGATGTCTGGTAGTAGGGTATTCGTACAACGAAAGTTGGCATTTACTAGTTTCATGTTATCTGATTAGTTGTCATCACCATTGCATGCTAAGGTTAAGAACAATGATTTTGAATGAAGTATTTAATGAAGTTAGAATCCAATTTTTGTCTCTTATAGTTAATTCATTCACTTTTATTCATAGTTAATTGCATGTTAGTTTAATCTTAGTTATAAACATCTCAACTTGTTATTGTCTTAGCATTGAGCGATAGCCATACCATTGTTGCATAGGTGCATAATCTTATGTTAACTAAAAAGAGTCTCTGTGGGCACAAATCTGATTTATACCTTATACTACTTGCGAATGAGTATACTTGCATGTAATTTTAGCGCGTGTTTTTGCTCTAACAGCTGACCACCTGGCGGTAGTAGAGTTGATTACCTTAAGTAATGTTGTGATATGTTCCTGCTCTTTCCATGGTTTGTCTCTCATTTGCTCTTGTGAAATCTTTAACCTTTTCCTAGATTCAATAAAATACAGCATCTTTTCCTTAGGCTTATTTGTGTCATACAAATCAAGCACTATTTGATCGAAAAAAATCTTCTGTAAGTCTTCAAACTTCACATTTTCTCCCACTCCTGTTAGATTCCCTAGCTCTCTGAGAATTAAATCATTGCAAGTATAATTATCAGCATTTGGAAGTCCCGGGCCACCTCTTCTTTCCAGCCATTCTAGCTTGTGAATTACCACTGTAGATTTTGTTAATGGTTTCAGAAAAATCCCTTTTTGGTGTAGGTGTCTTGCTTCCCCGTAATAGATTTTTCTTCTCTTCAAAAGTCAATTCTAGTTTATTAGAGTTTTAGCCTTCTAAATCAGAGTTTAAGTCTCTTTCAGGAATAGAATGATCAGCTTTTATTTCTTGAACTATACTGTCAACAACATGAGTAGTATCAGTGGTTGTGACTGGTTGAATATCAGTATTTGTTTCTCCAACTAGAGCAGTTCCAGTGGTTGGAATGATTTCAAACTTCTCAACCCAGTCAGATACATGAATCACCTTTGTTAGGTCACACAACACCATAGAAGGGGTTGAATATAGTGTTTATACAATCAAATCAATTTTGAACACAAGAATGTAACAGTAATCAAGTATATTCAATATAATAAACTCTGTTACAATAGAACAGTTGTTCTCTCTCAGTGATGAACAATATCACTAAGAGCTGCTAGGTTACAATGTATAACATTTCTCGTGAATGATAACACATATAGTGTAAATCCTAAGCTGTGTTTATATAGTACACAGTTACAAGATATCTTCTAATTGATATGGAATATAATTCTGTCTCCTAAAATATATCAATCAGATATTATATTCTACAAATCTTCTAGTCTTCTAACTCTCCATGCATATCTTCTATTGTTTTAGTCATGATCATTTCCTATAAATCAGCTGCTTTCCTTATCTGAAGTATCCGTACTTAAGTCCTAATATAAATCCTGACGACCTTAAGTTCTGATATAAGTTCTGACTTCAGTAAGTTCTAATTTCCAGTAAGTCCTGATATTAAGTTCTGAAACTAAACACAACAGATTAGACATGACATCACAAATATATCTAACAATCTCCCCCAACTTGTAAATTATGAAAAATATACAAGTTAATAGATTTGATAATGTCAAAAACATTTAAGTACAAATGCAATGAGATTTTAATTAGACAACTAACTACAACTTACAGTCCTTGTAGCTTTTACCAATTTTACTGAGTCAATCTGAATCCAAAGTGATTCTTGATAAAGTTTGATATCAGCTTCTCTTCTGCATTCCTCAGGACTTGAGCTAATGTAGCTTTGACTTGCTTCAATTCTTCATCTTGACTTCCAATCTGGTATATTATAGTTCTAAGTGCTGAGATATGATTTTTTTTCTAAACCATCACCAAGTCTGATTACTCTTGGATGGGATGAGTCTTCATTATAGCACAAATATTTCTCTTTCAGAATGACTTCAAGTTTAGAAGAATCCTTCTTCATTGGAATTTCACTTCCATCATCTTCAACTATATTTGGAATAAATTATGTAACCCTTGATCCAGAAATTCTTGCTTTATCCCTTATGGTCTTCATGATGAAATTTGACCATCTCCTAGTAATCTCAGACTTTATCTCCAAAAGATAATGAAAGAATTGAAGTTCTTTTAGAAATTTGTTCAGCACATCTGATTCTGACATTCTGTATGTTCTTCCATCTTCAAGAAACAGAATCAGCTTTTCTTTGACATTACTTTTATCATGAGCATCCAGTACCACTTGAACAGATATAACTTTATCAAGGTGTTTCTGTGTAACTTCTTCAAGAGGTTTGTCAGTCAATAAGAATGGATCTCTTGTAAGTACTTCAACTCCTGTCTTGATCTTGGCTTCTTCAGAACCTAATCCAGCTCTGTCTCTTGCTTCTCTGGCTTTCAATCCAACAGTCATGAAATCAGATAGCAGTTGGCTTTTCTTAGGATCTGATGGATTAACATTCTTCCATAGGAGTTTTTTCTTATCAATAACTGTCAATTTGTTCAAATCAACTTGAGCACTGTTAGAGGTTGATGTCTTGATGACTTGATCAGAATTTGTTGTTTCTTCTGTAGCTTGATGTTCTTCACTCTGAACAACTTGAGCTGTGTCAGAGGTTGTCTTGGATTCTTCAGTTATATTCCTTCTTTTCAGAGTTTGAATAGTTTCATCTACTGCAGCAGCATCATCAAATACTTGAACCAGTTTCCATACAGGTTTCATCAGGATTTGAGGAATCTTCATCTCCTGTATCTTTGTTGGTTCATCAATCTTTTCTTTCCCTTTATACTTGGGATCAATTTCAACTTGTGATCTTGTCTTGGGCTTTGAAGACTCAGAGCTTTCCTTGATCACAATGCCTTTTACTTTAGGCCTTGGAGGTTTCTTAGCATTAGAAGCTTTAGACTTAAGATTTATCTTCTCAGCTGCAAATCTAGCTTCCTCCTCCTTGAGAGTCTCTAAATCCATTCCAGGATTATGCTTGAGAAATAGTCTTCTAGCAATTTCTTCATCAAGTGTCTGAATCTTAGGATCTTTATAATAGACTGTAGTCTCCCTTCCCTTGAGCTACAGAGTTTGCAAAAACTTCTGAGAGTCTTGACTATCACCTTGAATGAGAAGATCAGAACTTGATATCAGATTTTGATTATCAGAAATTGCTATCAGAGCTTGAGCATTTACAGCTTCCGAACTTGTCTTCTTCTATGTAGAAGATTTGCTAGCATCAGAAATTAGTTTCCTTGAAGAAACTTTACTGCTTTGCCCTTGATCTTGACCCTTGCTTGGGTTTCCCTGGTCATCTTCCTTATCATCCTTCTTCTTCAGTACTTGACTAGTTGAGCATTTGGAATTCATTACCTTCTCCCCCTTTTTGGAATCATCTGGTAGAAGTAAAGATTGAAGAAGTTCTACTGAAGATTAGATTTCATTCAGTTGAGCTTGTTGAGAGGCTTGATTATGCAGGACCTCAGTCAGTTGGGCCTGTTGCTTTTCTTGAACCTTTTCAATAGCTTCTACTTTCTCATGAATAGGTCTGATAAACCTGTTCTTATCCAGCTTGATCATCAGGTCCAGCTTATCAGCATTTTCCTGTAGCTTATCAACCTTAGCATGAGTAATGGAGTGTTGACCTTGAAGGCTTTAGTACTAAGAGCTGTGACTTTAAGTTGAGCTTTAAAGTTAGAATTTGTCATCAACTCATCAGCTTCAGCAATATGATCTGACAAAACTTTGGAGCTTGGAATGAAATCAGATTCATTCCACTTCTTGGTCCATTCAACTCCTCTGTGAGTTTCTTCCCATGGAACAGGAGCATCTTGTTTAACAAACTTTTTAATCAGTGCCCCATTTCCAAGAACTTGAGTTGGTGTGTTAACTGGAGCTGACTCTCCAAAATTTGCAAGAAACTCTTCATCTTCTGACAACACTAGTGTGTGTGTGGCTGTTGGAGATTCTGGTACAACTTCATCTGTTTCCACATCCAGAATGGGAGTATTTGGAACTTCAGCATGTAATGGAGAAACAGGTGGAGTTGTCACTTGTCCTTGTGGTCCTTCCAGAAATAGAACAGATGGAATGATCAGCCTATGAAGGTCAATTTCAGGACTTAATCCTGAATCTTCAACTTGAGCATTTTCTTTTATTGGAGAGAAAGGAGGTGTGATCACTGTATTTGGAACAATATCTTTGGATTGAGGTGGAGGTGGCAAGGCTTTAATCACTATTGGTCCTGTTGAGATCAGAGATTCCTGATCCCCTTCCTCAGCTTCTTGAGCATCCTCAGATAGAGGTTTTTCCATATGCCTTTCTGCTCTCATTTTCTTTGATCTCCTTGATGGTGGAGAAGTTGCTTTAGTAGCATCAGAACTTGAAGTTCTTTTCCTCTTTGCAATACTAGAATTATCAGCTTCTGTTTCCTTCTGAGAAATATCTTTTTCAGCTGCTACCTCCTTCTGAAAAATTTCTTTTTCAGCTTCTACTGTCACAGATTCTGATGCATGAACCTGGACTTGCTCCTCTTCTTCATCAGACTTATCCCTTATAATCATCCTCCTTCTCCTTGGTGGAGATTTAGGAACAGATTTTGCCCTTGTAGGTTTGGGTCTTGATGTTATAGCAGATGGTTGTGGGTGAGATGATTGTGCAGGTTGGAAATAAGTTCTGATGGTAGGTTATGGTTGTGGTTGAGAAGTTTGAGCTGGCTGTGTATTGGTTGTAGGTGCTGATGGAGGTTGAGATGGTGCTATATCAGGATATATGGTATTGTATGTGAGAGGGTCAGAATTTACTAAGAACTGTTTGACTGATTGAGGAATTTGGAGGTGTCTTAGTACATTCTTCTTATTATCAGTAGATGATAAGTCAGTGAAAGCCCTTTTGTGAAGTTTAAAGGGTTCAATTGTCTCACTAAAGTTTTGTGGTGAATCAGGACAACATAAATTATAAATAAGTTGACAAAATCTAGCAAAATATACTATATTGCTATCTTCTTTCATCCTATCACCAATAAACCATAAAACAACACTTGCATAATCAAAATGTGTTTGATTCAAAAAAGCATACCCGATTTGCTAACTCATTATGGGTATATCATCAAAGTTTGAGAACTTGTTGACAAAGGCTTTTGTAATACAGTCAAAGAAAAAACTCCACTCCCTCCTGATGTGGACTCTCTTCAATTGTCCCAGCTTTGCCAAAGACTTTTTATAGCCTAGATTTTCCATCATTTGTTGAAGAGCTGGCTCCTCAACTAATGAATTGAAGGTGCAATCTTCTGGAAAATGTAGTGCTTGTCGAATAGTTGACAAGATCACCACATGCTCATCCTCCCTTGTTGTAAAGATAATACTTGGGGACCCAGCTTTTCCACCATCATCATAAACACCTGTCCTCCAAAACTCCAGTATTTTCTTGCTTGAGAGTACCTGGGGTTGGGTCAGTGCATAGCCTATTTCACTTCGAGCAAGAAAGTTTTGAACGAAATGAAGTTCCAAAGGAACCTCGTCCTTAGAAAGAATAGCCATGTAGTTATTAGGAACAAACTTGGCTCCATCATAGATTAGATCTTTGGGTGCCATTTCTGTAAAGAAATAAATGAGAAACTGTGTGTTCACAAGATGTTTGTTAAAATGCATGTATGAAAGTACGTCAGAAAATAGAGAGTAAACGAAATAAGAGAGTAAGTAAGAGAGAAAGTAAAAGATTTGGGTAATCTTTTGTCTCTAATATTTATACTCTTTCTACTTTACGGCTCTTTTTGGAAGTAAAACAGGCACTTTACACCTGTCATCCAGTAAATAGTCAAAGCAGTAGTTAGTGGGCACGGGAAATAAGCAGTAATTATTACACATGCATATGCAAAAACCAACACGCAACCCATTAACCAAATCATTATCACTATTTTTATCTCACATATTTATTTTTTGACAAAATATAACCATTACAGTAAATACTAAAAATAAGCCAAGTAATTAAATAATGCCACGTAAGCATCAGAGTTTCTATCAGGATTTGCATCAAAACTTGACTATTATCAGAATTTAACGGTCATCAGAACATGACTTCTGTACTCAAAAAGTGAATGTATGTTAATGTGATTCTTCCTACAAATACTGACTAGTTTCTTCAGAGTTTAATCATTAGAACTTTCATCAGAACTTGTCCTCAAAAATTATGCAAACAATACTTAATTGTTTATCAAAAACAACTTAATCACCACACTAATTTTCATCATTCATGTGGAGTGAGAGTGTGTGCATTTGCAAGTGATCAGAAAATGATTCAAGCCTGATGAACTTCAGTATATCTTAGAAATAAGGCATAACTAAGAAAAGTACTTAAAATATGTCTTTAATTTTAAAGCCTACTATAGAATAAATTTATGCAAGAGTCCACCTCAACTGTTTGTGCTCATTTTATGCATCTTTTAACATTCTTTTTACAGTGGCTTCTCAGTGTAAATGAGTCACAACTACTATCAAAATATATGTTATTATCAGAGTATTTCTCCAATAATCAGAGAATGTGAAAAGTCACCAAGAAAATTTTATTTGCTTTTCTAATGCATATAACTTAATACCAGCAATGCACTTGGGTCTTCCCTTTCACATATTTACTCTAGATCTCAAAGGAGTATGTGACTTCAATTTTCTTTTCTTTTGCTTTCTTCAGATAAGTGAGGCTTATCAAGCATGTAGTTCATCCTTGAGATTTACTGACATCAGAATTTGACAGATGAGAAGTAATAATCTAGTTTGTGACTTAGTAATAAGATACACAAAGTAAATTTGACTAAGATCAGAATCAGAGTTTGCTGTGTTATGAATTTCCACATAAATAACTAATTCAAACATGGGATACACAGTTTGTTAAAGACTACTAAGTACGCATCTAACAAATAATCCTCATTGGAGTGAATAGTCACAGAACATTCAAAACACTATCAGAGTATATAGAATCACATCAGATAACAATCAGTACTTAATATAATACATTTTAAGCACAGATTACATAGAGATAATACAATCTGTAAACACTGATCATAAAGTCTGATGCATGAGAACAAAAACTAAGCAGATTTTGAGAAAGGACCTGAAACCATTTCAAGTTCATTTACCAGTCTTGTAAAGGTAGCTTCACATAGTGGTTTTGTGAAGATATCTGCTAGTTGTTGCTCTGTTGGGACAAAATGCAATTCTACTGTACCTTCCATCATATGTTCCCTTATGAAATGGCACCTAATGCTGATGTGCTTTGTCATTGAGTGTTGAACTGTATTACCTCTATAGTTAGTAATATCTACTGATGCTCCAGTATCTTTATCTAACTTGGTTACAGTGGCCATGGGAGTGGATGCAGTTGAACTGTCTTGCTCAAATTTCTTGAGTAAATTTCTGGTATACTTGGATTGATTTATGAAAGTACGTTCTTCATTTTGCTCGACTTGAAGTCCCAGAAAATTACTAAGTTCTCCTATCATACTCATTTGATATCTTGACTGCATTAGCTTTGCAAACCTTTCACAGAGTTTGGCATTTGTAGAACCAAAGATGATATCATCAACATATATCTGTACCAAAAGTAAGTCTTTTTCATGGTTGAGGTAGAACAGAGTTTTGTCAATTGTGCCTCTGGTAAATCCACTTTCCAGAAGGAATTGAGCTAAAGTGTCATACCATGCTCTTGGAGCTTGCTTAAGGCCATAAAGTGCTTTGTCAAGCCTGTAGACATGATTTGGAAATTTTGGATCTATAAATCCCGGAGGTTGTTCAACATATACCTCTTCTTTCAATTCTCCATTGAGAAAAGCACTTTTCACATCCATTTGAAAGACTTTAAACTTCTTGTGAGCAGTATAAGCCAAAAAGATTCTTATGGCTTCCAATCTAGCAACTGGAGCAAATGTTTCATCATAGTCAATAGCCTCATATTGAGAGTAACCTTTAGCAACCAGCCTTGCTTTGTTTCTTGTAATTATGCCATCACTGTCAGTTTTGTTTCTGAACACCCATTTTGTGCCAACAATGGATCTGTTATTTGGTCTTGGCACTAGGGTTCAAACTTTATTTCTTTCAAATTCATTTAACTCTTCCTGCATTGCTTGCACTCAATCAGCATCTTGAAGAGCTTCTTCCACTTTCTTTGGTTCAGTCTGAGATAGACAGGAATGATAGAGACATTCATTTGATGTTGTTGTTCTAGTTCTGACACCTGATTCAAGATCTCCAATAATTAAGTCAGGTGTGTGTGATTTGGTCCACTTCCTTGCAGATGGAAGTTGATCTCTAGAACTGGATCCTCCCCCATGATCCATGTTGTCTCCATCAGCATTTTCTGATGCCCCCCTGAAGTTATGCTTTCTGAAATTTCAGAATTTGAGTTGGATCCTTCAGGAATTGAAGAATCAGAGTTTCCAGAATTATCAGAATTTGGCTCATCAAAACTTGATGAATCAGAACTTGAAGAACCAGTGACAGGTTCTGATGCTTCTTGAGATTCTTGAGTTGTGGTAGGATCATTAACTTGCTCCCCCTGAACAGGTGCATTTTCCTTTGGAGTAATTACCACAGTTTCAATGACATCAGAGTTTAACCCGTCAGAACTTACAGGATCAGGATTTAGGTCATCAGAATTTACAGAATCAGAATTTAAATCTTCATTTTCAAATCTCAGCTGATCATGATCATTGAAATCTTCAAGTCCAGTAATCTTTTTATCATCAAAAGATACATTGATAGATTCCATGACAACCCTTGTTCTTAAATTGTAGACTCTGAAGGCTTTTGTGGAAAGTGGATATCCAACAAAAATTCCTTCATCAGCTTTTAGATCAAATTTTGATAGCTGTTCAGGATGAGTCTTAAGAACAAAACACTTGCATCCAAATACATGAAAGTATTTCAGATTTGGCTTCTTTTTCTTCACCATCTCATATGGTGTTTTTCCATGCTTGTTTATGAGTGTAGCATTCTGTGTAAAACAAGCAGTCTGCACAGCTTCAGCCCAAAAATAGGTTGGTAGCTTTGCTTCATCAAGCATGGTTCGTGCAGCTTTAATGAGAGTCGTGTTCTTTCTTTCTACAACTCCATTTTGCTGTGGAGTTCCAGGTGTAGAAAATTCCGGCTTTATTCCATGGTCTTTGCAAAACTCTTCCATGATTGAATTCTTGAAATCGGTGACATTATCACTTCTTATTATTTTAACAGAATCTTTGACCAACTTATCCAGCTGTCTGACATGATTAGTTAGAGTAGATGCAGTTTCATTCTTCTTGTGCAAGAAATACACCCAAGTGTATCTTGTGAACTCATCCACTATAACCATAGCATATTTCTTCTTTGCAATAGACATGACATTGACTGGACCAAATAGATCAACATGCAGTAAGTGATAAGGCTCAAGAATTGAGGATTCAGTTTTGCTCTTGAATGAAGATTTTCTTTGTTTTGCCTTTTGACATGAATCGCAAAGGCCATCCAGGAGCAAATATTGATTTTGGCAGTCCTCTCACAAGATCTTTCTTTACCAACTCATTTATGTTGTTGAAATTTAAATTAGAGAGTCTCTTGTTCCAATTCTAGATTTCTTCAATTAATGCTCTACTTAACAGACAGATTGCAGAACCACCTGTAACCTTTCAGAACCACTTTGCCTGTAGAATTACTTACAACTTCACAGTGTTCTTCAAAGAAATCCACATGATAACCTCTGTCATAGATTTGACTCACACTTAGAAGATTGTGTTTAAGTCCTGAGATAAGAGCTACTAGTTCAATTATGACATTCCCAAGATTGATATTGCCATATCCCAGAGTTTTTCCCATGTTGTCATCTCCATAAGAAACTTCTGGGTGAGCTTTCTCCACAAAGTCTGATAGCGGGGCTTTATTTCCAGTCATATGTCCTGAACATCCACTGTCCAGAACTAGGATGTTCTTCTTGTTGCCCTGCAATCACAAAGACCACTATTGGTTAGTTTGAAGGAATCGGACTTGCTTGGATCCTATGGCTTTTTTAAGTTTGTTAGCATTTGCTGCGGATTTGGTTTCAGAGTTTATGCTAACATGCTTCTTATCAGACTTTATATCAGCTTTACATTAGAATTTACACTAGAAGGAATTACACTAACTTTCTTCAAATAAGGTTTTATTTGATAATAATAATAGTACATACTATGATATTCCTTACAAGTATAAGTAGAATGCCATAAACTACCACAATGAAAACAAGGATTTTGTGGTTTAAACCTAACAGACTGACTCTTAACTCCTGATCTAGAAGGTAAAGAGTTTATATCTTTATTTTTCCTGCAAAAAGAAGCAAGATGGTTAAAGTTTCCACAGTTATAACATTTTTTCTAGGAGCATTAGGAACAGGCATATAATTATTGCTTTTATTGACACCTTCCTTTCCATTCCTATTTTTCCTAGCTTCCTTGACCTTGTTCATATTTCTAATCTCTTTCAGCTTATGCTTAAGCTGCTTCTTTGTCATTAAACCTATGTTTACTTCAGCTGGTTTATCCTGTTTTAATTTGTCAGAAGTTGACTTTTCTTTGACTTCTGTTTTAGAGTCTATCACCTTTTCAGATTTTGACTTATCAGAATTTGACACAAACTTGACAGGATTAATTTTAGGCTTTTCAGCTTTCTTGGTAAAGTTTGGTTTTGATGACACAGTTTCCTTTTCTTCTTTATCATTAAGATAACCTAGTCCTTCTTTCCAATTTCCATTTTCTAAGATTTTTGGAGTTGTTCTTCCAGAGTTAGTCCAAGTTTTGATTATCTCCTTTTCCTTTTCAAGTTCAGATTTAAGAGATTTATTCAATTTTAGCACTTCATCTCTAACATACAAAGTCACATCTCTTTCTTTCTGAGTTTGATGGAACATAACTAACTCTTTTTCTAAATAGTCATTTCTGTTTCTAAGAGCAAGACTTCCAGATGTTAATATTTCATTTGTTAAAGTCTAATCTCTAAAACTAATGAAGATGGTTTTAAGATATAATCTTAGCTCATAAGTATCATCAGTATGAAAAGCAAAAGTTGATTGAGGTACCTTCAATTCAGCAGCATCAGTACTGCTATTAGAATTTGCCATCAAGGCATAGTTCACCTCATCTTCAGAATCTGAAGTGTCTGCCTACTTTTTCTTCTTTGTGATAAGTGCCTGGCCTTTATCACTTTTTTCCTTTCTTTCATTCAGGAGAGATGTCGCCTCTTTCACCACAATTGTAGCACTTGACATTTGAGTTGTCTCCTCTGTCAGACTTTCCTCCTTAGCCTTCAGACTTTCTGAACCCTTTCTTTTCAGAACTTCCACATTTCCTTGAAAACTTATTGCCCTTTCTGAATTTCTTGTAGGCCATCTCTGTGATACCCTTCAACATAAGAGCACACAGTTGCATCATTTTTGCATCAACATCCATTTCAGATAAATTTTCAGATTCTGAATCATCATCATCAGAATATGATGACTTTGAATCAGACTGTATGATGAGAGCCTTTCCTTTGCCCCTCTTTGAGACAATCACTTTAGGAGATTCCTCCTCAGCTTTAAGAGCAACTGTCTTTGACTGTATTTCATGCCTTTTTCTCCTTTGATCCATCTCAAGTTCATGATTCTTGAGCATACCATAAATTTCATCAAGAGTAGTTTCAATAAGGTCATAGTTATCTCTTATGGTAGTAGACTTCAAATCCCAATTTTCAGGAAGAGCTAAAAGAAATTTTAGATTTGAATCTTCAAGATCATATTCCTTATTCACCAGTGACAGATCATTCAAGAGTTTGGCAAACCTGTCATATAAATCAGTTAATGACTCATCAGCTTTTGAGTCAAAGTACTCATACTTTTGTGTGAGTATAGTCTTCCTGTTCTCTTTGATTGCATCAGTTCCCTGGCATTTTGTCTCCAAAGCATTCCATATCTCCTTTGCAGTCTTGCATCCAATTACCCTGTTTGACATGACATTGTCAATTGCAGTATATAGCAGATGCCTTACCCTTGCATCCTTGGCAATAGATGAGATGTCTTCAGCTGTGTAGTCACCTATCTCCTTTGGTATCATCTTTGATGGTTGATCAGCAACTGCAACATAAAGCTCAGTAGGCTTATATGGTCCATCATTAATTCTATCAAGGTATTCTGGATCTGTGGCTTTCAGAAACATAGCCATCTTTACTTTCCATATAGGATACTCAGATGCTCTCAGTATGGGAACCCTAATGGTTTCATATCGACTGTGGGTTTGATTGTTTTGAGTATCTTGAGTTTTGGTGGGCTTAGTTGGGGTTTGTGTTTCTTCAGACATGATTATAAACTAGATCTCATTGTTTGTATATCAACAGAGAGGCTCTGATACCACTTGTTAGGTCACACAACACTATAGAAGGGGGTTGAATATAGTGTTTATACAATCAAATCGATTTTGAACACAAGTATATAATAGTAATCAAGTATATTCAATATAATAAACTCTGTTACAATAGAACAGTTGTTCTCTCTCAGTGATGAACAATATCACTAAGAGTTGCTAGGTTACAATGTATAATCTTTCTCGTGAATGATAACACATATAGTGTAAACCCTAAGCTGTGTTTATATAGTACACAGTTACAAGATATCTTCTAATTGATATGGAATATAATTCTGTCTCCTCAAATATATCAATTATATATTATCTTCTACAAGTCTTCTAGTCTTCTAACTCTCCATGCATTTCTTCTATTATTTTAGTCATGATCCTTTCATGTAAATCAGCTGTTTTCCTTATCTGAAGTATCTGTACCTAAGTCCTGATATAAATCCCGGCGACCTTAAGTTCTGATATAAGTTCTGACTTCAGTAAGTTCTGATTTCCAGTAAGTCCTGATATTAAGTTATGAAACTAAACACAATAGATTAGACATGAAATCACAAATATATATAACAACCTTTCTCTTTTTGTAAACCTGATTGGCTTCTTCTTCAAGAACTTTTCCTTCATCGGCATCATCATGAGCTTAACTTACTAAATAGACTGGATCAATCTGTATTTGTATTCTGGTAGATGCTAATTTCTTCTAGGACTTTGGCTTAGGCTTTGAGTTCTCACCAACCTTTTCTTTCCCCTTGTAGCTCATATCAACATTTAAAACAGCTCGAGACCTTAGAACATGTCTTTTAGCTTTAGTTTGGCTGATTTTTTTAATCACTACTCATTTGGTTGGTCTTTGTCCAGGAATATCTTATAAGGTAAGACAACATTAGTATTTACTGGTCTCAAAGATTTGAATTCCTCTTCCATAAGCCTTAGTTGCTCAAGATCAACTCCTGGATTTTTCCTTTTAAAATCCTTTTACTCACCTCAGAATCAAAAGCTTGTATTTTAGGATCTTTATGGAATAGAATTGTCTTCTTTCCTTTAACCTTCAATATTTATAAAAACTGACTTGCCTCAGAATCAGCTTCTATCTTTATAATACCTTGGTCTTCATCAGCATTTGTGATTGTTAGAGTTTTCTTTGAAGTCAGAGTCAGTTCTTTTGAAAGCACAGGCTTTGAGACTTGATGTTTTCCACTTTTCCCTCTCTCTCCACCTTTCCTAAATTGGCTAGTAGTTTTAGAAGTACCACTATGTCCAACTAGATCTCCACCTTTCTTCTCAAGTAACTTTCTTCCTCCTTTGCTTCCTCCATTTGCAACATCATCCTTGTCATCAACTTTTAGCTGGAGTTGTTTGTATTTAGATTTGGAATCCCCCCTTTTTAGCATCATCACCAAGTAGAAGGGAAACAATCAGCTCCATGAATCGCTGTACCTCATCTAATTGCCCGGACATCTTATGTTGAGTAGCTTCCAAATTAGTCTTATTGGCTTCAAGTTTATCTTGTCTGGCAAGGATATGCTTCAACTACTTTTACGTCTCAAAATCATATTTGAATTTAGCTTCAAAGAATGCATTTTTGAGTTGATCCATTTGAGAGTTGGTTGTTATCTGAGTTGACTGAATGGACTTGACCATTAAAGCTGCAACTTTAAGATGAGTAAGAATATCAGGATTTGAAATTTGCTTCTCAGCTGTCTCCAAGTGTTGAGAAGCATGAGTAACAGAAATAGAATAATGGGGATCCTTCCATTTAGAAATTCATTCTTCATCGAAGAACTTCTTTGTAATTATAGAATCCAATTCATCCATTTTCATCTTCTTTTCTCTTTCAAACATAAATTCTAGAAAAGAAAATTCCATCAAGATCCTCATCTGGATCTAATATCACATTGATATTGGACATATCAATATCTTCTCCATCATCATGCTCACTTCCATGAACAGATTCATCATCAACAACTGGTTCCTTGACTATATGTGCTACTACATCATCAGCATTGGCATTTAAGATTGAGTCAGGAATTGGAGCATTATGTGATCCAACTGCTTCAGAAACTGCCATACCATCAGCATTTAGCTCTACATCTTCAATAATTGTAACCATATGAACTAGAACATCAATGTTTATCTCCAGAATCTCAGTGCCAGTAGAGTGTTATAGTGATTCAGTAAGAATGGCTTCATCTTGAGTGGATTGTTCCTCAACTTGATCAATAGCAAGAACAAGGAGGGTAACAGTAGATGGAATAGAAATATGAGTGGACTGCAAGAAAGTATTAGTACTTTGACCTGCAAGGAAAGTACCAGCACTTGGTGCATTAGAGTTTGATTGATAGTCTACACTTATCAGTGTCTAACTTTAACTTAGATGCTGATGTTGACCCTTTTCATTTATTGACTTGACAACATCAACACTTAAATTTAACTTAATAGGTCCTAGCTAAAACTTGTTCAGTTTTACCTTTTTTATTAGTATTTATTGGTTTAATTTTCTCAATTTCTTTTTCATTTAAATCATCAGAATTAGATTTAGTAGCATAACATAATCCTAATCCCCAACAACCATTTTCTATTACATCTTGAGTTGTTTTTCCTGAACTAGTCCAAAACTTGATAACTTCTCTTTCTTTAGATAATTCTTTTTCAAGGTATGCATGCATTTCTAACAGTTTTTCTTTAACATGCAAAGCAGCATTTCTTTCTTTTTGAGTTTCTAACATGAAAATCAACTCAGCTTCTAGGTGATCATTTCTTTTCTTTAAGTCAGAGTTTTCACTTCTGATCTTAGCATTTTCTAGTGTTTGATCCTGCTAACTGACATGGAGTGTTTTAAGAAATAGGCTTAATTAAAAGATATCATCAGTATCAAAAGCAAGTGTAGTTTGAAGTACGTTCATCTCAGTAGTCTCAACATCACTATCAACATTTTCCATGAGAGCATGGTTGACATCCTCATCAGATTCTAATGTATCATCTCAATTCTTCTTTTTTGTAATCAAGGTTTGTTTCTTCTCAGCTCTTGGCTTCCTGCAGTAACATTTAATCTTTGATTCGTCAATCTTTCCAGTCTTTGACTTCTTCTCATTAGAGTTTCTTTTGTAGTTCCTCCTATCAGAGTTTGACGAACTAGAGAATTTCCTTGAAAACCTTTTTTCCATTCTTGAAGTCTTTGTAGGGATCCTCTTGAAGCTTTTTACCAATAGAGCAGCCATCTATATAATCTCTTCATCATTACCATGATCACTTTCAATGTCAGAGTCATTATCAGAGTTTGAGTCATCATTAGAGTTTGATGAATCAGTATCAGACTTTGCAATCATAACCTTGCCTTTGGAATGACTTTTTCTCCCAACTTTCTCCCTTGGTTTCTCTTCAACCTTGAGTGCAACCTTCTTACTCTAGGTCTTTTCCTCTTACTTCTTTTCTCCATCTCCAATTCATGAGTCTTCAACATGCCATAGATCTCATCTAAAGATGTTTTATCAAGACCATAGATGTCCCTTATTGACGTGACTTTCAAGTCCCACTTTTCAGGGAGTGCGAGAAGAAACTTTAAGTTAGAATCTTCTAGATCATATTCTTTATCAACCAGTGGAAAGTCATTCATGAGCTTTTGAAACCCATCGTAGATTTCAGTCAAGGACTCATCAGCCTTTGAGTTACAGTGTTTACACTCCTGAGTAAGTATTGTTGTTTTGTTCTTCTTTATAGCAGTGGTGCCTTGACATCTGACCTCCAAAGTGTCCCAAATTTCCTTAGCGGTTTTACATCCAATCACCCTATTGGACATAACACTATCAAGACTGCTATGCAAAAGATGTCTAACTTTTGCATCTTTCATAATAGATGAAAGATCCTTAGGAGAATAGTCATTCTTTTCCTTGTCAACCATCTTTTCTTCTTGAAGAGAAACAGCAACAACCAGCTTCATAGGCCTATGAGGACCATCATAAATAATGTTCAAATATTCAAGTTTCGTTGCTTCCAGAAACATGACCATCTTCAATTTCCAGATTGGATATTCATGAACCTTCAGAATTGAAACCTTCATAGCCTCATATATACTCATGTTATGGCTAATTTGATTTGTCACTGGTGGTAGTGGGGGATTTCGTTGAGTTTATTTTTCTATCGTTCATGATTGTTTTGTGGATCTTAAACTGTATATGTATCAACAACAAGCTCTGATACCAATGGTTAGGCCTTTTATCAACTATAAAGGGGGGTGAATGCAGTTTAAACAATCAAATCGAATTAACAAACTCAACAGAGAGAACGTTTTTTATATTAATGGATAAAAACTGATTACAATACTCTCTCAAATGATGAACGGATATCCTTGAGAGCTGCTAGGTTCTATGAATGATATATCAATTCGTAACCAACACATATAGTATAAACCTAACATGTGCTTATATACGACACAGTTACACAATCAATCTAGAAGATATGTTACATATCTATCTATTGATTCCTACAATAAGTAAAGTCATACACCAATATATCTCTACAAATATATCCTCCTTTGATATCTCTTGATTATCATCTTGACAAATACTGATATGAATAAATGCTGATGACAAATATTGATCAAATACTAACGATTAAAAGCTGATGACGCCATCTTTTCAAACTCTGATATCAAATGCTGACTGGCAAACTCCTAAATACTGATATCATCTATTTATTCTAACATGTTATGTGTTATTTTTATTTTTGTAAAATAATCATTTTTGTTTGTTAAATATTGAATAATATATTTATTTAAATAGTAACTTAAATATTATAGCTATATAGGTAACTAAATCAATAAATATAAAAAGAAAATGATGATTAAAATTTTTTATATATACTCTCATGTGACAAATACATACTAAGTTCATGATTAAAAACACAAGTAACCTATTGATATAGTCGTGACAAAAAAAGATAATGACATAGTAGTATTAAAATTTACAATTTAGTGGCTGAACTTGGGTTCAATTTCTAATAGTAACATTTTTTTAAAATATAATAAACACGTGGGTAAATTCTTTATTTCACATAAATAAAATGTCTTACTAATTTTGTGAGTTATTATATATATAGAAGAGATCATTCATATTTTAGAAGACCAAATCACGAGTTCTCCTAATTTATCCTTTCAAATTAACCCTTAATTAAAAATATATATATTAAAAATTTTATATTTCCATATCATACATTATTTCAAATATATACATGTATATAAATAAAAAAAATTGCTATCAAATTAACCATTAGTTAAAAAAGAGATCAAAATTTTATTTTTTAATCATACAATATTTTTCAATTTATATGTGTAAATATAAAATTATTACACAAATATATAACTAAAATAATAAATAGTTATACATCAATAACGATTATATTATTTATGTGCACATATAAAAAAATACCAAGTAATTCTAGTTAATATTAATAATCGGATTTATCATTTCATTTAACTTTTAATTTTTCCCATTAATTATTGGATGATACTTTAATTGATTAGCTCAATAGGTTTTACAATAGGAACACATAGGACATATATCATATATTTGATATACTGGAAAAAATTCAAACTTGTTTGCCATGTGACAAGATATACGAGAGAATTTAAACTTGTTTACGAAATTTTGATGGGAAAAATATTACAACTTATATGTTCTAGAAATAACTAATTTATTATAATAAAATACGAAAAGATGATACAATAAAATCACACATCCTTCCAATTATTCACAAAATAAACGAAAATTCAAATACACTGAAAAAGAAATTCAATGTTGATGTAAATTATATATATCCCATATATAAGCGTAAGTGACTTTTTATCTAAAACTTTATTTGTCAATCTCAATTATTGATATAATATTTTTAAAAATAGATAATCAAGATAATATTTTAATACAATCATAAATAAAAATTAATTATATTGTTTTAATACTATTCAAACACTAGAATGCGATAATGATATCCTAACTAATCGTAGATAAAATATATTTAAAGGTTCAATTTATCATAAATATAAAAAGATTAAATTATTCGAATATTATTTAAACACCAAAATATGATACGATGATACAACCGCTGATTGAATTTGATTAAATATTCTACTATAATTAGCTATATATATTATACATTGCAAAACAAAATCAACGTCCGTGTATTTCTTAATGTATACATATTTATTGCAACAATAAAAAAATTGCAACATCAAAAATAAAAAATATATATATATATAGGGAGGTAATCAAATAGAAACCAATTTTAAAATAGAAACTAGAAACCCCCTATTTTACATTACCCACCCCCCACCCACTTTCGTTTTACCCCGACACCCAGCCTCCATCCAACCCCGCTACCAGAACATATTTAAAGGTTTTTATAACCAGGTCCCGACTACATGCCACTCCTACCATCTTTATTATTTCCGCCGATTTCAACATCCTTACATCTCCCTTCCCTCTCCCTTCTTCCAATTTTCTCATCGACTTGCATCTCTAATATAAATCCACAATAAATAAGAGTTACAAATATTATTTTATCAACCTCGAAAACTTTGATTAACACATCTTGATGTTAATAACCAACCATCAGATCGATGTTTTCCTCAATCATTGCATGAAAAGTAAGTTTAGTATGTTTATTTCTCGTGTGTGATATTTGATGATTTCAGTATTACAATATAGTAAATTATGTAATATTAACTAGTGGTTTATGTTATGCAAATTACTGATTTACGTATATGAAATAATGTTTGAAGGTTAAATTTGGTTAGATACGAATATAATCAAATTTACAGGGTAAAGATAACTGAAAATCGAATAGAAGAAAGAAGAAGTTATCATAATTCATGAAAGTGATAAAGATTGAAAAGATCTGGAAAGTATAGTGTAAGGTGATGGTGGCGGACGGAGATGGTTGGGTTGATTGGTTAGTTGTAAAGGAAGACGAAGATGGCGATTAGAGATTGAGCATGTGTTTGTGTTAGCGAGATGTATTATTGTGTGTATGTATATCAAGCGTGTGCATTCTTTTAATATGTAATTGGTCTGATATATGGGTGGGCCGTTCTAATTTAAATCGATTATGCGAGTTTATAATTTCTATTATAAGGTTTTTTTTATTTGATTAAGACCATATATTGGATAAAAAAATTAATTTCTGGAACACATAACTTGTTTTTTTAAGAGCTTTAATAATTTACAAATCAAAATGTTAGGTCACACACACACTGTAGAGGGGTGAATACAGTGTATAGTACACTCAAATCGAACTTTAAGAACTTAAGTAACAGAAAACAAACTTTATTGAAACAATAAACTCTGTTACAGTATGGAACTGTTACCTCTCAGTGATGAACAAATATCACGAGAGCTGCTAGGGTTACAATGAATAATCTTCTCTAATAATGATGACACTTATAGTGTAAACCCTATGTCTGTGTTTGTTAGGTCACACTTTCACTGTAGAGGGGGTGAATACAGTGTTTATTACAATCAAATCAAACTTCAAGAACTTATATAACAGAAAACAAACTTTATTGAAACAATAAACTCTGTTACAATCTGGAACTGTTACCTCTCAGTGATGAACAAAATATCACGAGAGCTGTTAGGGTTACAGTAAATAATATTCTCGATAATGATAACACTTATAGTGTAAACCCTATGTCTGTGTTTATATACTACACAGTTACAAGATAATCGCTAATTGATATGGAATATAATTCTGCTTCCTAATATATATCAATCAGATATCTTCTATTCCAAGTATTCCATTCTTCACGGAATTCCTTCTTCATGCATATCTCTTCTTATGTTTATCTTGATCTTCTTAACTTTAATCAGCTACTGTCCTTATCTGATCATCCTTCAACACTTAAGTTCTGATATCTATCTCCTGATGCTTATCTCCTGATAACATAAGTACTGATATCCCTTAAGTTCTGACGTCCAGTATAAGTACTGATCAGTTAAGTACTGATTTGTTCTGTTCAAATAAGATCTGAAATCTAAACATAAAACATATTAGCCATGACATTATCAAATATATCTAACAATCTCCCCCAACTTATAAATTAGCAAAATATACAAGTTTAACAGATATTTGATGATGTCAAAAACATTAAGTACAAATGCATGAGAAATAGACAAGATAACTACAACTTACAGTCCTTAAAGCTTTTACCAATTCAACTTCTGATAACAACTTTGGTCTGTATACACATCAGAATTTAAGTAGTTGTAGATCTTTGACTTGGCTTCATCATTTTCTGATCTCTCTGATGTCAGGAGTTGTTCTGAGATAATTCTTCAACAAACATTTCTCAGCATATCTGAGTTCATCAATCATTCTCCGTTTGACATCTTTAAGCTCTGCAGTATCTTCACCAGTTTGAAATATTGCAGCTCTGAGATCATTAATCTTTGCTTTTCTCAACTCCCGATCTAGTCTTATGACATAAGCTTTGTTAGACTCTAGATTGAATTCAAGCCCCTTAATACCAAGATATGTTCTGATCTGTGCAGTATTAGGCTTCATATCAACAATATCACCATTGTGATTTCTATACTTTGGAACATATCTGCTGTCAGACTTAACAGAATAAAGCCTTTTCTGTCTCTGAATCTGTTCTTTTAAGTAGTTTACAGCAGTCTCTGTTATTCTGTTATCCACTTGAAGTAAGAAAAGTACATGCTCCAATTCTTCAAAATACTTCAAAGGAATGGCATTTTGTCTTATATGATAAACCCTACCATCTGTCATGAAATACAACATGATGTATTCTTTCAAGTAGGTATGGTAAACCATCTGTACAGATTCTAGTTGATTCAATCTCTCAGGAGTTGCTCCAATACCTGGTTCACTCAAGGAAGTTGGATCATCGGTAGTGTTGTGTACTCTTCTTTCATCAGCACTTCCCAATCCAGTTTTATCTCTAGCTTCCTTTCCAGTAACTACTCTTGCTTCAAAACCACTTGGAGTAGTCTTCAAAGATTGAGTCTGTTTTGCTTTAGTGAATCCTGGTAGGAGTGTTTTAGATTTATTTTCTGATATCAAGTTAACTTGAGCACTGTCAGAGGTTACTTGCTTCTTCTGAATATCAGAACTTACAATTTCTTGACTCTGAACAACTTGAGCCATGTCAGAGGTTGTTTTAAGAACTTTTCTTGAAGTCAGAGCAAGATCATCTTTTCCATCAGTAATTTCTTCTTCCTCAGGAGGTACATAAGGCTTGATAGGTTCACCAATATTTTCTTTACCCTTGGATCTTGGATCTATCTGTGGTTGTGATCTAGCCAAAGTTTTTTCAGTATGTATCCTTTCTTTGATCACAATGCCTTTAGGTTTTGGAAGTAACTTTTTACCAGAAGCTTCAGATTTAGATGTGACTTTCTCTGATTTAAGTCTGGCTTCTTCTTCCTTTAAACTTTCCAAGTCCATCCCTGGATTTTCTTGAAGAAATAATTGTCTTGACATTTCCTCATCAAGATCTAGAAGTTCATCAGAACTTATCCTTTTACCAGCAGCAGAACTTATTCTTTTCCCAGTATCAGAACTTGTTCTGTGACTAGCTTGTCTTGATGTAAACCTTCTACCTTGACTATGACCACTACCCATTCCAGAGTTTCCTTGGTCATCTTTTCCATCATCCTTTCCTTGCAGTGACTTGTTGGTTTTGCATTTGGACTTAATTACCTTCTCCCCCTTTTTGGCATCAGCAGGTAATAAAAGAGAGATAAGTAGTTCCACTGAGGTCTGGATTTCAGTAAGTTGCGATTGCTGAGAAGCTTGATTTGTCAGAATTTGATCAATCTGAGCTTGTTGCTTCTCTTGAGTTTTCTCAATATAAGCAACCCTGTCAATGGTAGGTTGGAAGAACTTTTTCTTATCAATTTTCCAAACTTGTTCCTGTTTGATAAAGTTCTCCTGAATCTTGTGTAGCTCTGCATGAGTGTTGGAATGAAGACCTTGTAGATGTTTAGTACTCAATGCAGTGACTCTAAGCTGGGTTTTAAAATCATCAGAATGTAACATTTCATCAGCTTTAGTCAAGTGCTCAGCAAGATGTAAAGCATTTGGAACACATGAAACTGAGTTCCATTCCTTAGTCCACTCCTGACCTGCAGGAGTTTCACTCCAAGGTACTGGTGCATCCCTGATAACAAACTCCTTTACCAGTTCAGACTTAGGAAGAGTCAGTGGAGGAGTATGTCCTGAAGGACCTGCTTCATCAGCATCTACAGTTGTAGCAGCCTCACCAGTATCTCCAACATTTGCAGCATCAGAACTTAGAGAATCAGTATCTTCTGATAAGACAACTGTGTGAGTAGCAATGGAGGCTTCAACATCCTCTAATTGCTGATCTGATACTAAGTTCTGATCAACAGCCATATCCTGATGCTCACCTAAAATCTGATCATCAGCATCTTGATGCAGAGAAGGTGTTAGTGATAACTCAGGAGTTTGAACAGCATCAGTAACAGGTGTTGTGGAAGGATTATTTGCTGTTGGAGCTTCTAAGAAAAGTATTTCAGGCACAACCAGGTTCTGAATATCAATTTCAGCACTTGTGCCTGGATCAACAAGAGACATAGAAGGTGAATTAGCCTTGTCAGATACAGGTTCCTGAGATGGAGTTGATGGAGAAGAAGTGACTGGAGCAAATTCCTTGTCTTGTGAGATCAGAGATTCCTGATCCCCTTCCTTAGCTGCTTCCTCCTCATCATCTGAAACTGGCCTTTGTGCCCTCTGTTTCTTGTACTTCCTTGTTGATTTGGATTCCTTGGGAGTTTCAGGAACCGTCATACGTCTAAGCCTCTTGAGAAGCCTAGAACCCCCAATTGCAGAATCCTTCTGAGAAGTTGCCTTCTCAGCTTCATTTACCACAGGTTCTGAAGAGGGAATCTGATCCTCAGAATCTGATTCATCTCTCAATTTAATTCAAAATTTAAACCGTTAGCACTGATTGAATTATTTTTCACTGCAACATTAATATTCTGAAAATGAATCATGTTAAAAATGACCGAGATAATTTCGATGAATAAGTGCTGACAAAGAATCAGAACTTAAATAAAGACAAAATTTAAATGGTCATCAGAATATCAAGCAGGATTTAACAACACAAGATAAAATAACTCAGAGACAAAATCTTGAAGTAAAAACAGTTTTCATTAATATATCAAGTCAATACATATATGAAATAGAAATTACATCAATACAAGATTTTCCCTAAGCTTCTAATCCTAACGTCAACAGCTTTAGTCCTAGCTAAGAAGCCTGACAAAGCTGAGGATGAAGAAGAACAGGAAGAAGATGAGATTAAGTCATCTTCCTCTTCCTATCTTCGACAAACAAGATGGCGAGTCGTATGATTCGCTCTTGCTGACGGATACGACGAAGGTGAAGGTCTCTTCGAATGGCCACCAGATCACGTTTGATAACCTCTGGAAATTGAATCCAGAGATTGTGAGGGATGTTGGTGATAGGATAGGGAGTTGGAATTCCATTCAAAAAGACATGCACAGTCTCATCACCGTAATTGTAGAACCAGCCAAATTCAGCCATTTGTGATAATAAATGAAAAACAAGACTGAATTTGTGATACAAGTGTGATGAGAAGACTAATGTGAAGTGGTTGTGTATATAGGCAAGAGAATGCCAAGAGACGCAAAGATATTTAATGCTGATAGATAGAGTTAAGTCTACCTCGTCTCCCTAGACTTTGAAAAAGAATAACAGTCATTGGAAAGAGGAATCATGGTCTAGACCGCACAAGACACTAGAAACAGTGGACTGTTCAAGTACAAAACCAGTAATCCTAATCATAGTGACTATTAATCTTCCACTTCAACATATGCGAGTACAAACTGAGACTGTTTTTAAATTTCATTCAAAGATAAGCAAAGTAAAGGATTAGACTGAGAAATCAGAACTTAGACCTATACCAGAACTTAACAGTCATCAGAACATAATTTCTTAACTCGAAAAAGGAATGCTCATCTTAGTAAATACTCATACAAGTTCTTAGTTATGAACGTCAGAACTTAATCATCAGAACGTGTAACTAGAACTTGTCCTCAGAATTTGTGCAAAAATGACACAATGACTGTTTATCTAAAATAACATAGACCACCACAGAAATTTTCATCATTCAGATGGAGTGATTAGTGTGTGCATTAAGCTAAATAACAGACAAAGAGTAAAGTCTGATTTACTTCAGTACATCTTAGAAATAAGTCATAATTAAAATTTTGCTAAAGAGCTGTCATTATCCTGAAACCTACTGATAAATGAGTTCATGCATGAGTCCACCTCAACTATTTTTGTGCTAATTTTATGCATCTTTAAAATTCTCTTTTACAGTGGCTTCTCAGTGTAAGTGAGTCACGACTGCTTATCAGAATTTATGCTATTATCAGAGTATTTCTCCATTAATCATAGAGTGTGAAAAGTCACCAAGAAAATATTTTGCTTTTCTAATGCATATTTACTTAATACCAGCAATGCACTTGGGTCGTCCCTTTCACATTTTTACTCTAGATCTCAAAGGAGTACCTGATTTTTTTTTTTTTTAATAAGAGAGGTCTATCAGCACTTAGTACATTCAGCAGTTTACTAGTATCAGAACTTAACAGATGAGTAGCATTATTCTAATTTGTGACTTAGTAATAAGATATACAAAGTAAACTTAACTAAGCTCAGTTATCAGAATTTGCTAGTGTCATAAGATTTCCACTGAAATAATTACTTCTTCTATGGAATCATTTGTTTATTGAAGATTACTAGATCAGTATCTAGCACAGTTATCCTCATAGGATTGAATAGTTACTGAAACAGACATATCACTTATCAGAGTTTAGAAACATATATCAGACAACAGTCAGTACTTAAAGACATTTATCAATTAATGCACAGAATATACAAAGAGATTAATTCTGTAAATACTGATCATAAAGTCTGATAACATAGAACAAGTTTAAGCAGATTTAGAGAAAGAACCTGAAATCATTCCAAGTTCATTTACCAATTTTGTAAAGGTAGCTTCACACAGTGGTTTTGTGAAGATATCTGCTACTTGTTGATCTGTGGGAACAAAATGCAATTCCACTGTACCTTCATCCACATGTTCCCTGATGAAATGGTACCTGATGCTGATGTACTTTGTCATAGAGTGTTGAACTGGATTACCTGTCATAGCAATAGCACTTTGATTATCACAGTAAATAGGGATTTTGAAATATGTTAACCCATAATCCAGTAACTGATTCTTCATCCAGAGAATCTGTGCACAGCAGCTTCCTGCAGCAATATACTCTGCTTCTGCAGTTGATGTGGAAATTGACTTTTGTTTCTTGCTATACCAAGAAACCAACCTGCCTCCAAGAAATTGGCAGCTACCACTTGTGCTTTTCCTGTCAATTTTGCAACCTGCAAAATCTGCATCTGAGTAACCTATTAATTTAAAATCTGATTCTCTAGGATACCATAATCCTAGATCAGCTGTTCCTTTAAGATACTTAAAGATTCTTTTTACAGCTGTTAAGTGAGGTTCTCTTGGATCTGCTTGAAATCTTGCACAAAGACAGGTAGCAAACATGATATCTGGTCTACTAGAAGTTAGATAGAAAAGTGAGCCAATCATACCTCTGTAATCAGTAATATCTACTGAATTACCAGTATCCTTATCCAGTTTTGTTGCAGTGGCCATGGGAGTGGATGCACTTGAACAGTCTTGCATTCCAAATTTTTTCAGCAAGTTTCTGGTGTACTTAGATTGACAAATAAAAGTTCCTTCTTCACTCTGCTTGACTTGAAGGCCCAGAAAATAACTAAGTTCTCCCATCATACTCATCTGATATCTTGACTGCATTAGGTTGGCAAACTTTTTGCAAAGTTTGTCATTTGGAGACCCAAAAATAATATCATCAACATAAATCTGAATCAAAAGTAAGTCCTTGCCATGGTTGAGATAGAACAGTGTTTTGTCAATAGTTCCTCTGTTGAATCAACTTTCCAGAAGAAACTGAGCTAAAGTCTCATACCATGCTCTAGGAGCTTGCTTAAGTCCATAAAGTGCTTTATCAAGCCTGTAGACATAATCTGGATATTTGGAATCTACAAAGCCTGGAGGTTGTTCAACATATACTTCCTCTTCCAATTCTCCATTGAGAAAAGCACTTTTCACATCCATTTGAAAGACAGTAAACTTTTTGTGAGCAGCATAAGCCATGAATATCCTTATGGCTTCTAACCTAGCAACTGGAGCAAATGTTTCATCATAGTCAATTCCCTCCTGTTGAGAATATCCTTTTGCAACCAGCCTTGCCTTGTTCCTTACAATTATGCCATCACTGTCAGTTTTGTTTCTGAATACCCACTTTGTACCAACAACCGATCTATTCTTAGGTCTTGGCACTAAGGTCCAGACTTTGTTTCTTTCAAATTCATTCAACTCTTCCTGCATTGCTTGCACCCAATCAGCATCTTGAAGAGCTTCTTCCTCTTTCTTTGGCTCAGACTGAGAGAGAAAAGAATTGTAAAGACATTCATTCGAAGTACCTGTTCTAGTTCTGACACCTGCCTCAGGATTTCCAATTATCAAATCAGGTGTATGTGATTTTGTCCACTTCCTTGCAGATGGAAGATTTTCTCTAGAACTGGATGCTCCCCCATGATTCATGCTGTCTTCGGTTTCATTTTCTGATGCTCCCCCTGAAACTATGCTCTCTGAGTTGGATCCTTCAGTATTTAGATTTTCAGTACTTGGCTTATCAGAACTTGACGAATCAGAATTTGAAGAGCCAGATGTATGTTCTGATGCTTCTTGAGATGTGATAATATCTTGAGTATGCTCCCCCTGCATTGGTGCATCTTCCTTTGACGTAGTCACCACAGTTTCAATAACATCAGAGTTTAATCCATCAGAATTTACAGTATCAGGACTTAGACTGTCAGGACTTGAGGTATCAGAATATGAATCTTCATTTTCAAATCTCAGCTGATCATGATCAATGCAATCTTCAAGTCCAGTGATCTTCTTGTCATCAAAAGAGACATTGATAGATTCCATGACCACTTTTGTTCTCAAATTATAGACTCTGAAGGCTTTTGTAGAAAGTGGATATCCAACAAAGATTCCCTCATCAGCTTTTAGATCAAACTTGGATAGCTGTTCAGGATGAGTCTTGAGAACAAAACACTTACATCCAAATACATGAAAGTATTTGAGATTTGGCTTCTTGTTCTTCACCATCTCATATGGTGTTTTTCCATGCTTGTTAATGAGTGTTGCATTTTGAGTAAAACAAGCAGTCTGCACAGCTTCAGCCCAGAAATAGGTTGGAAGCTTTGCTTCTTCAAGCATTGTTCGTGCAGCTTCAATGAGAGTTCTATTCTTCCTTTCAACAACTCCATTTTGCTGTGGAGTTCCAGGAGCAGAAAATTCCTGCTTTATTCCATGATTTTTGCAGAACTCTTCCATTATCAGATTCTTGAATTCAGTGCCATTATCACTCCTCAAAATTTTCACAGAATCTTTGATCAATTTATCCAGATGTTTGACATGATCAATCAGGATAGATGCAGTTTCACTTTTTGTGTGCAAGAAATACACCCATGTGTATCTGGTGCACTCATCTACTATGACCAATGCATATTTCTCATTTGCAATAGACATGACATTCACTGGACCAAATAGATCAACATGAAGCAGATAATAAGGCTCAAGAATTGATGATTCAGTCTTGCTCTTGAACGAAGATTTTCTTTGTTTAGCCTTCTGACATGAGTCACAAAGACCATCAGGAACAAACACTGATTTTGGCAGTCCTCTCACAAGATCTTTCTTGATCAGTTCATTTATCTTGTTGAAGTTTAAATGAGAGAGTTTCTTGTGCCAATTCCAGCTTTCTTCAGTTGAGGCTCTACTCACTAAACAGATTGCAGAACCATCAGAACTTGTTGAAAGCTTAGCTTCATAAATGTTACCACGCCTGAATCCCTTCAGAACAATTTTTTCTTTAGATTTACTAACTATTTCACAATGTTCTGCAAAGAAATCAACATGATAACCTCTGTCACAGATTTGACTTATACTCAGTAAGTTGTGTTTAAGTCCTGAGACCAGAGCTACATCTTTAATGATGACATTCCCAAGATTGATATTGCCATATCCCAAAGTTTTTCCAATATTGCCATCTCCATAAGAAACACTTGGGCCAGCTTTCTCCACAAAGTCTGATAGCAGGGCCTTATTTCCAGTCATATGTCCTGAACATCCACTGTCCAGAACTAAAATATTTTTCCTGTTGCCCTGCAATCAAAAAGACCACTAATTATTAGTTTTAAGGACCCAGACTTGCTTGGATCCTTTGGCCTTTTTAGGTTTGTTAACATTTGCAGCGGATTTAGCATCAGATTTTATGTTAACAGTTTTCTTATCAGAACTTATACTACCAGACTTTGAATCAGAACTTACACTAGAAGGAACAACAGAAACTTTCTTTAAAGAAGGTTTTATTTGATAATAATCATAGTACAAACTATGATATTCCTTACAAGTATAAATGGAATGCCATAAACTACCACAATAAAAACAAGGATCTTGTGGTTTGTATCTAACAGACTGACTCTTAACTCCTGATTTTGTAGATAAGGAGTTAATATTCTTATTCTTCCTGCAAAAAGAAGCCAGATGGTTAGAACTTCCACAGTTATGACACGCTTTCCTAGGAGCATCAGGAACAGATTTATAGTTATTGCTTTTATTCACACCTTCCTTTCCATTCCTGTTTTTCCTAGGTGATTTTACCTTGTTTGCATTCTTAACATCTTTCAGCTTATGCTTAAGCTGCTTCTTTGTCATTAAGCCTATGTTAACTTCAGCTGTCTTTTCCTATTTTAGTTTGTCAGAAGCTAATTCCTTTTTCACTTCTGATTTCTCATTTTCAGATTTTTCAGTTACAAACTTAACAGGTTTTAACTTCAGCTTTTGCTTATCAACAGGCTTAATTTCTACAGTTCCTTTTTCATTTTTATTTTTTCCATAACCTAAGCCCTCTTTCCAGTTTCCACTGCTTAGCAAATTTTGAGTTGTTTTGCCAGAGTTAGTCCAAGTTCTGATAATCTCTCTCTCCTTTTCTAACTCAGTTTTTAGAGATTCATTCATTTTTAGCACTTCATCCCTAACATAAAAAGCATCATCTCTATCCTGCTGAGTTTGATGGAACATGACTAACTCTTTTTCTAAGAAATCATTTCTTTTCCTAAAAGCAAGATTTTCAGAAGTTAATCTTTCATATGTTAAAGTTTGATCTCTATAACTAACAAACATGGTTTTAAGATATCTTCTCAACTCATTAATATCATCAGTATGAAAAGCATAAGTAGTCTGAGGTACCTTTGTTTCAGCAGCTTCAGAACTGCTCTCAGAACTTGATTTATCAGCATTTGCCATCAATGTATAGTTCTCCTCACTTTCAGAGTCTGAGGTGTCTGTCCAGCTTTTCTGCTTTGTGACAAGAGCTTTGCCTTTGTCACTCTTGGTCTTCTTGCAATCAGGAGATATGTGGCCTTTCTCACCATAATTATAACATTTAACATTAGCGTAATTTCCTCTGTCAGACTTTCCTCCTCTTCCTTCAGATCTTCTGAAATTCTTCTTATCAGAACTTATGCCTTTTCTGGAAAACTTCTTTCCCTTCCTGAACTTCCTGTATGCAATCTTTGTGATTCCTTTCACCATAAGAGCACACAGCTTCATCATCTCCTCATCAGCATCAGTTTCAGGCAAGCTTTCAGAATCTGAGTCATCATCACTCTCAGAACTTGATGACTCAGTATCAGACTTTATGATAAGAGCTTTACCCTTGTCTTTCTTTGAGGAAGGTGGTTTGGGGGATTCCTCTTCAGCCTTGAGAGCAACTGTCCTTGAATTTCCTCCTTTCCTCTTGCTTCTTTGTTCCATCTCAAGTTCATGAGTCTTGAGCATTCCATAGATTTCATCAAGAGTTGTTTCATCAAGATTGTAGTTGTCTCTTATTGTTGTTGCCTTCAAATCCCAACATTCAGGAAGAGCTAACAGGAATTTAAGGTTTGTATCTTCAAGATCATACTCCTTATTTACTAATGACAAGTCATTCAAGAGTTTGACAAATCTATCATATACATCAGTCAATGACTCATTAGTCCTAGAGTCAAAGTGTTCATACTCTTGAGTGAGTATTGTCTTCCTGTTCTTCTTAACTGTTTCAGTTCCTTGACACCTTGTCTCCAGTGCATCCCATATCTTCTTAGCAGTCTTGCAGTTGATTACCCTGTTTGACATTACATTATCAATGGCACTATGCAATAAGTGTCGTACCTTGGCATCCTTAGCAATAGATGCTATATCTTCAACAGTGTAATCACTCTTTTCCTTTGGTACGGTCTTTGCTGCTTCACCTGCAACTACAACAGCGAGCTTGGTAGGTTTGTGAGGCCCTTCCTTAATTCTATCAAGGTATTCTGGATCTGTTGCTTCCAGAAACATGGTCATCCTTACCTTCCATATGGGATATTCAGATGGTCTCAATATGGGAACTCTGATAGTCTCATATCGACTCTGAGTTGATGTCTTTGATGATTCCTCAATTTTGGTAGGCTTAGTTGGAGTTTCTGTGTCAGACATGATTGTGTTTGGATCTTTAACTGTATGTGTGTTAACAGAAGGCTCTGATACCACTTGTTAGGTCACACTTTCACTGTAGAGGGGGTGAATACAGTGTTTATTACAATCAAATCAAACTTCAAGAACTTATATAACAGAAAACAAACTTTATTGAAACAATAAACTCTGTTACAATCTGGAACTGTTATCTCTCAGTGATGAACAAAATATCACGAGAGCTGCTAGGGTTACAGTAAATAATATTCTCGATAATGATAACACTTATAGTGTAAACCCTATGTCTGTGTTTATATACTACACAGTTACAAGATAATCGCTAATTGATATGGAATATAATTTTGCTTCCTAATATATATCAATCAGATATCTTCTATTCCAAGTATTCCATTCTTCACGGAATTCCTTCTTCATGCATATCTCTTCTTATGTTTATCTTGATCTTCTTAACTTTAATCAGCTACTGTCCTTATTTGATCATCCTTCAACACTTAAGTTCCGATATCTATCTCCTGATGCTTATCTCCTGATAACATAAGTACTGATATCCCTTAAGTTCTGACGTCCAGTATAAGTACTGATCAGTTAAGTACTGATTTGTTCTGTTCAAATAAGATCTGAAATCTAAACATAAAATATATTAGCCATGACATTATCAAATATATCTAACAGTGTTTATATACTACACAGTTACAAGATAATCGCTAATTGATATGGAATATAATTCTGCTTCCTAAAATATATCAATCAGATATCTTTTCTTCCAAGTATTCCATTCTTTACAGAATTCCTTCTTCATGCATATCTCTTCTTATGTTTATCTTGATCTTCTTTCCTTTAATCAGCTACTGTCCTTATCCGATCGTCCTTCAGCACTTAAGTTCTGATATCTATCTTCCGATGATTATCTCCTGATAATATAAGTACTGATATCCTTAAGTCCTGACTTCCAGTATAAGTACTGATCAACAGTTAAGTACTGATTTATCCTGTTTAAATAAGATCTGAAAGCTAAACATAAAACATATTAGCCATGACATTATCAAATATATCTAACAAGCTCCCCCAACTTGTAAATTAACATAATATACAAGTTTAACAGATTTTTGATGATGTCAAAAACATTAAGTACAAATGCATGAGAATTAGACTAGATAACTACAACTTACAGTCCTTAAAGCTTTTACCAATTTCAACTTCTGATAACAACTTCAGTCTGTATAAATATCAGAATTTAAGCAGTTGTAGATCTTCGACTTGGCTTCATCATTTTCTGATCTCTCTGATGTCAGGATTTGTTCTGAGATAGTTCTTCAACAAACATTTCTCAGCATATCTGAGTTCATCAATCATTCTCCTTTTGACATCTTTGAGCTCTGCAGTATCTTCACCAGTTTGAAAGATTGCAGCTCTGAGATCATTGATCTTTGCTTTTCTCAACTCCTGATCTAGTCTTATGACATAAGCTTTGTCAGACTCTAGATTGAATTCAAGTCCCTTAATACCAAGATATGTTCTGATCTGTGCAGTATTAGGCTTCATATCAACAATATCACCATTATGATCTCTGTACTTTGGAACATATATGCTGTCAGACTTAACAGAATAAAGCCTTTTCTGTCTCTGAATCTGTTCTTTTAAGTAGTTTGCAGCAGTACCTGTTATTTTGTCATCCACTTGAAGTAAGAAAAGTACATGCTCCAATTCTTCAAAATACTTCAATGGAATGGCAATTTGTCTTATATGATAAACCCTACCATCTGTCATGAAATACAACATGATGTATTCTTTCAAGTAGGTATGGTAAACCATCTGTACAGATTCCAGTTGATTCAATCTCTCAGGAGTTGCTCCAATACCTGGTTCACTCAAGGAAGTTGGATCATTGGTAGTGTTGTGTACTTTTCTTTCATCAGCACTTCCCAATCCAGTTTTATCTCTAGCTTCCTTTCCAGTAACTACTCTTGCTTCAAAACCACTTGCAGTAGTCTTCAAAGATTGAGTCTGTTTTGCTTTAGTGAATCCTGGTAGGAGTGTCTTTGATCTATTTTCTGATATCAAGTTAACTTGAGCTATGTCAGAGGTTACTTGCTTCTTCTGAATATCAGAACTTACAATTTCTTGACTTTGAACAACTTGAGCCATGTCAGAGGTTGTTTTAAGAACTTTTCTTGAAGTCAGAGCAAGATCATCCTTTTCATCAGTAATTTCTTCTTCCTCAGGAGGTACATAAACCTTGATAGGTTCACCAACCTTTTCTTTACCCTTGGATCTTGGATCTATCTGTGGTTGTGATCTAGCCAATGTTGCTTCAGTATGTGTCCTTTCTTTGATCACAATGCCTTTGAGTTTTGGAAGTGATTTTTTTACCAGAAGCTTCAGATTTAGATGTGACTTTCTCTGATTTAAGTCTGGCTTCTTCTTCCTTTAAACTTTCCAAGTCCATTCCTGGATTTTCTTGAAGAAATAACTGTCTTGACATTTCCTCATCAAGATCTAGAAGTTCATCAGAACTTATCCTTTTACCAGCAGCAGAACTTATTCTTTTCCCAGTATCAGAACTTGTCCTGTGACTAGCTTGTCTTGATGTAAACCTTCTACCTTGACTATGACCGCTACCCATTCCAGAGTATCCTTGATCATCATTTCCATCATCTTTTCCTTGTAGTGTCTTGTTAGTTTTGCATTTGGACTTAAAATTACCTTCTCCCCCTTTTTGGCATCAGCAGGTAGTAAAAGAGAGATAAGTAATTCCACTGAGGATTGGATTTCAGTAAGTTGCGATTGCTGAGAAGCTTGATTTGTCAGAATTTCATCAATCTGAGCTTGTTGTTTCTCTTGAGTTTTCTCAATATAAGCAATCCTGTCAATGGTAGGTTGAAAGAACTTTTTCTTATCAATTTTCCAAACTTGTTCCTGTTTGATAAAGTTCTCCTGAATCTTGTGTAGCTCTGCATGAGTAGTTGAATGAAGACCTTGTAGATATTTAGTACTCAATACAGTGACTCTAAGCTGGGTTTTAAAATCATCAGAATTTAACATTTCATCAGCTTTAGTCAAGTGCTCAGCAAGATGTTTTTCAGTTGGAACACATGAAACTGAGTTCCATTCCTTAGTCCACTCCTGACCTGCAGGAGTTTCACTCCAAGGTACTGGTGCTTCCCCGGTAACAAACTTCTTTACCAGTTCAGACTTAGGAAGAGTCTGTTGAGGAGTATGTCCTCAAGGACCTGCTTCATCAGCATCTACAGTTGGAGCAGCATCACCAGTATCTCCAGCATTTGCAGCATCAGAACTTAAAGAATCAGTATCTTCTGATAAGACAACAGTGTGAGTAGCAATGGAGGCTTCAGCATCCTCTAATTGCTGATCTGATACTAAGTTCTGATCAACGGCCATATCCTGAAGCTCACCTAAAGTCTGATCATCAGCATCTTGATGCAGAGAAGGTGTTGTTGATAACTCTGGAGTTTGAACAGCATCAGTAACAGGTGTTGTGGAAGGATTATTTGCTGTTGGAGCTTCTAAGAGAAATACTTCAGACACAACCAAGTGTTGAACATCAATATCAGCACTTGTGCCTGGATCAACAAGAGACACAGATGGTGAGTTAGCCTTGTCAGATACAGCTTCCTGAGATGGAGTTGATGGAGAAGAAGTGACTCGAGCAAATTCCTTGTCTTGTGAGATCAGAGATTCCTGATCCCCTTCCTTAGCTGCTTCCTCTTCATCATCTGAAACTGGCCTTTGTGCCCTCTGTTTCTTGTACTTCCTTGTTGATTTGGATTCCTTGGGAGTTTCAGGAACTGTCATTCGTCTAAGCCTCTTGAGAAGCCTAGAACCCCCAATTTCAGAATCCTTCTGAGAAATCTCTTTCTCAGCTTCAGTTACAACAGGTTCTCTAGCAGGAACCGGTTCCTCAGAATCAGATTCATCTCTCAATGCAATCCTCCTTCTCTTTTGAGGTGTTTAAGGAACATTCTTTGTCCTCTTTGGCTTGGAAGATGAAGATTTCACAGTAGGTGCTGAAGATGAAGGTTGAGCAGTCTGTGAAGTGGAGAGATAGGATTTGAGATATGTTCTGAGGGTAGGTTGAGTAGAATGAGAGGTAGGTACTGAGGTTGATGGATTTTGGGTGTTTGGAGTTGGTTGGACATTAGAGTAAACAGATCTATAAGTATCAGGATCAGCATTTACTAGGATCTGTTTTACATACTGAGGAATCTGTAATGGTCTAACCACTTTTCTTAGGATCAGCATTTACCAGGTCATTAAAGTATCGTTTTGCAACCTTAAAAGGTGGGGTTTGGGTGCTGACTAAATGAGGTTCGTCAGTACAATAAGTGTAAATAAGTTGACAGAATCTAGCAAAATAAACAACATCTCGATCCTCTGTCATCCTATCCCCAATAAAACCAATTAAAGCAGTTGCAAAATCAAAATGAGTTTGATTGATAATTGCATACCCGATGTGCTGACTCATAATTGGAATAGCATCAAAATTCGAACATTTGTTCCCAAAAGCTTTGGTGATGCAATCAAAGAAGAAACTCCATTCTCTTATGATATTAGCCCGTTTCAACTGTCCAAGTTTCGTCAGACTCTTTTCATATCCCAATTCAGCCATTAACTCTCGAAGGGCTGAGTCCTCTGGAATTGAGAAAGTACAATCTTCTGGAAGATGTAAAGCCCTGCGTACTGTACCAGGAGTGACTACAAAGGATGAATCACCCACTTGGAAGATAATACTGGGAGTTCCACGTTGACCACCATCATCAAAAAGTCCAGTCCTCCAAAACCTCAGAACTTGTTGGCTTGAAAAGAATTCAGGCTGTGTTAATGCATACCGAACCTCACTATGTGCAAGAAGATCTTGCATAAAGTGCAATTTAGATGGAGCTTCAGTGTGATCAAGAACTGCAGCATAGTTGTTGGGGACAAACTTAGCTCCATCAATGATTAAATCCTTTGGTGCCATGTGAAAAACAAATTGAGATTCAAGTATGCCTGTTAGGTGTTTGATATAATGTCTGTATGAAAAACCAACGTGAGAAATAAAGAGAAAGAGAGTAAAAGTAAGGAGAGAGATAAAATATGAAGAAAATAAAAGATTAAAGAAATCTTCTCTCTGTTGTACTTATACTCTGAACAAAAATGTTACTGTTGGACACCTGTCAGACATGCAGTAATAACGGACAGTTACTGGGCTCGAGAAAACAGGAATCATTACTTACCCATTTGCCTAGTTTCAAGGAAAAACCGTTCCATTTATCAAGAGAAACAGTTTTAATTCAAAATTTAAACCGTTATCACTGATTCAATTATTTTTCACTGCATCATTAATATTCTGAAAATACATCACATGAAAATGACCAAGATAAATTAGATAAGTAAGTGCTGAAAATGAATCAGAACTTAATATAAAACAAAATTTATATGGTCATCAGAATATCAATCAGGATTTATCAACACAAGATAAAATAACTCAGAGACAAAATCTTGAAGTAAAGACAACTTTCATTAATATATCAAGACAATACATTTATGAAATAGAAATTACATCAATACTTATACAAGATTTTCCCTAAGCTTCTAAACCGAACATCAACAGCCTTAGTCCTAGCTAAGAAGCCTGACAAAGCTGATGATGAAGAAAAATAGGAAGAAGACAAGATTAAATCATTTCTTCTTCTTCCTACTCTCGACAAACAGAATGGCGAGTCTGATGATTCGCTCTTGCTGGCGGAGAGCTTCCAGCCTTTCCTCCTCCAATCGCTCCAGATGGCGATGGTAGTCCATATAGAAGAACAGGAGGTGTGTCAGTACCTCCTGTGGGACAGAGTCCCATATCTCCTCAGGAATGGCTGTGACATGCCATTCCTGCTGCCAATCGGCACAACTTAGCTCCATATTGAAGTTTTGGTAGTTCAAAAACATGTTGTATCTGACCATTGTGTTTTTGAAAGAAGAAGTATGAAGATAAGTGTGTGAGAAGAATTTGATGGAAAGACTGATGTGAAGTGGCTGCTTATATAGGCAAGAGAATGCTAAGAGACGCAAAGAAATTGAATGCTGACAGGTAGAATTAATTCTACCTCGTCTCCCTAGACTTTGAAAAAGAATAACATTCATTGGAAAGAGGAAACATGGTTAAAGCGCACAAGAAACAAGTAACATTGGACTGTTCAGGTAAAAATACCATTAACCCTAACCATAGAGACTATTAATCTTCCACTTCAACATATTCAATTATTAACTGAGACTGTTATCAAATTTTATTCACAGATAAGTCAAGTAAAACATTAGACTGTAATATCAAAACTTAGACTTATATCAGAACTTAACAGTCATCAGAACATAATTTCTTAACTCGAAAAAGGAATTCCCATCTTAGTAAATCCTCATACAAGTTCTGAGTTATAGACTTTAGAACTTAATCATTAGAACGGGTAACTAGAACTTGTCCTCAGAATTTGTGCAAAGTGACACAGTGACTGTTTATCTAAAATAACATAGACCACCATAGTAATTTTCATCATTCATATGGAGTGATTAGTGTGTGCATTAAGCTAAATAACAGACAAAGAGTAAAGTCTGAGTTACTTCAGTACATCTTAGAAATAAGGCATAACTAAAATTTTGCTAAAGAGCTGTCATTGTCCTGAAACCTACTGATGAATGAGTTCATGCTTGAGTCCACCTCAACTGTTTTGTGCTAATTTTATGCATCTTTTGAAATTCTATTTTACAGTGGCTTCTCAGTGTAAGTGAGTCATGACTGTTTATCAGAATTTATGCTATTATCAGAGTATTTCTCCAGTAATCATAGAGTGTGAAAAGTCACCAAGAAAATATTTTGCTTTTCTAATGCATATTTACTTAATACCAGCAATGCACTTGGGTCGTCCCTTCCACATTTTTACTCTAGATCTCAAAGGAGTACCTGATTTTATTCTTTGATCTTTTTGCTTTTTCTTTTGATAAGTGAGGTTTATCAGCACTTAGTACATTCAGCAGTTTTACTAGTATCAGAACTTAATAGATGAGTAGCATTATTCTAATTTGTGACTTAGTAATAAGATATACAAAGTAAACTTAACTAAGCTCAATTATCAGAATTTGCTAGTGTCATAAGATTTCCACTGAAATAATTACTTCTTACATGGAATCATTTGTTTATTGAAGACTACTAGGTCAGTATCTAGCACAGTTATCCTCATAGGATTGAATAGGTACTTGAACAGACATATCACTTATCAGAGTTTAGAAACATATATCAGACAACAGTCAGTACTTAAAGACATTTATCAATTAAGCACAGAATACACAATGAGATTAATTCTGTAAATACTGAGCATAAAGTCTGATAACACAGAACAAGACTAAGCAGATTTAGAGAAAGAACCTGAAACCATTCCAAGTTCATTTACCAATCTTGTAAAAGTAGCTTCACACAGTGGTTTTATGAAGATATCTGCTAGTTGTTGATCTGTGGGAACAAAATGCAATTCCACTGTACCTTCATCCACATGTTCCCTGATGAAGTGGTACCTGATGCTGATGTGCTTTGTCATAGAGTGTTGAACTGGATTACCTGTCATAGCAATAGCACTTTGATTATCACAGTAAATAGGGATTTTGAAATATGTTAACCCATAATCCAGTAACTGATTCTTCATCCAAAGAATCTGTGCACAACAGCTTCCTGCAGCAATATACTCTGCTTCTGCAGTTGATGTGGAAATTGACTTTTGTTTCTTGTTGTACCAAGAAACCAATCTGCCTCCAAGAAATTGACAGCTTCCACTTGTGCTTTTCCTGTCAATTTTTCAACCTGCAAAATCTGCATCTGAGTAACCTATTAGTTTAAAATCTGATTCTCTAGGATACCATAATCCCAGAGCAGCTGTTCCTTTAAGATACTTAAAGATTCTTTTTACAGCTGTTAAGTGAGGTTCTCTTGGATCTGCTTGAAATCTTGCACAAAGACAGGTAGCATACATGATATCAGGTCTACTAGCAGTTAGATAGAGTAGAGAGCCAATCATACCTCTGTAGTCAGTAATATCTACTGATTTACCGGTATCCTTATCCAGTTTTGTTGCAGTGGCCATTGGAGTGGATGCACTTGAACAATCTTGTATTCCAAATTTCTTCAGCAAGTTTCTGGTGTACTTGGTTTGACAAATGAAAGTGCCTTCCTCATTCTGCTTGACTTGAAGGCCCAGAAAATAGCTAAGTTCCCCCATCATACTCATCTGATATCTTGACTGCATTAGTTTGGAAAACTTTTTGCAAAGTTTGTCATTTGTAGATCCAAAAATGATATCATCAACATAAATCTGGACCAGAAGTAAGTCATTTCCATGGTTGAGGTAGAACAGTGTTTTGTCTATTGTCCCTCTGTTGAATCCACTTTCCAGAAGAAACTGAGCTAAAGTCTCATACCATGCTCTAGTAGCTTGCTTAAGTCCATAAAGTGCTTTATCAAGCCTGTAGACATAATCTGGATGTTTGGTATCTACAAAACCTGGAGGTTGTTCAACATATACCTCCTCCTCCAATTCTCCATTGAGAAAAGCACTTTTCACATCCATTTGAAAGACAGTAAACTTTTTGTGAGCAGCATAAGCCAAGAATATCCTTATGGCTTCTAACCTAGCAACTGGAGCAAATGTTTCATCATAATCAATTCCCTCATGTTGAGAATATCCTTTTGCAACCAGCCTTGCCTTATTCCTTGTAATTATGCCATCACTGTTAGTTTTGTTTCTGAATACCCACTTTGTACCAACAACAGATCTATTCTTTGGTCTTGGCACTAGGGTCCAGACTTTGTTTCTTTCAAATTCATTCAACTCTTCCTGCATTGCTTGCACCCAATCAGCATCTTGAAGAGCTTCTTCCACTTTCTTTGGCTCAGTCTGAAAGAGAAAAGAATTGTAAAGACATTCATTTGAAGTACCTGTTCTAGTTTTGACACCTGCATCAGGATTTCTAATTATCAAATCAGGTGTATGTGATTTTATCCACTTCCTTGCAGATGGAAGGTTTTCTCTAGAACTGGATGCTCCCCCATGATCCATGCTATCTTCATTTTCATTTTCTGATGCTCCCCCTGAAACTATGCTCTCTGAGTTGGAGTCTTCAGTATTTAAATTTTCAGCACTATCAGAACTTGGCTTATCAGAACTTGACGAATCAGAATTTGAAGAGCCAGATGTATGTTCTGATGTTTCTTGAGCTGTGGTAGGATCTTGAGTATGCTCCCCCTGCATCGGTGCATCTTCCCTTGGCGTAGCCACCACAGTTTCAATAACATCAGAGTTTATTCCATCAGAGTTTACAGTATCAGGACTTAGACTTTCAGGATTTTCAGTATCAAAATTTGAGTCTTCATTTTCAAATCTCAGCTGATCATGGTCAATGAAATCTTCAAGACCAGTAATCTTCTTGTCATCAAAAGAGATATTGATAGATTCCATGACTACTTTTATTCTCAAATTATAGACTCTGAAGGCTTTTATGGAAAGTGGATATCCAACAAAGATTCCTTCATCAGCTTTTAGATCAAACTTTGATAGCTGTTCAGTATGAGTCTTGAGAACAAAACACTTGCATCCAAATACATGAAAGTATTTCAGATTTGGCTTCTTTTTCTTCACCATCTCATATGGTGTTTTTCCATGCTTGTTAATGAGTGTTGCATTTTGAGTAAAACAAGCAGTCTGCACAGCTTCAGCTCAGAAATAGGTTGGAAGCTTTGCTTCTTCAAGCATTGTACATGCAGCTTCAATGAGAGTTCTATTCTTCCTTTCAACAGCTCCATTTTGCTGTGGAGTTCCAGGAGCAGAAAATTCCTGCTTTATTCCATGGCTTTTGCAGAACTCTTCCATTATCAAATTCTTGAACTCAGTGCCATTATCACTCCTTAAAACTTTCACAGAATCTTTGACCATTTTATCCAGATGTTTGACATGATCAATCAAGATTGATGCAGTTTCACTTTTTGTATGCAAGAAATACACCCATGTGTATCTGGTGAACTCATCCACTATGACCAACGCATACTTCTTCTTTGCAATAGACATGACATTTACTGGACCAAATAGATCAACATGTAGTAGATGATAAGGCTCAAGAATTGATGATTCATTCTTGCTCTTGAATGAAGATTTTCTTTGTTTGGCTTTCTGACATAAATCACAAAGACCATCAGGAGCAAATACTGTGTTTGGTAATCCTCTCACAAGATCTTTCTTGACCAGTTCATTTATATTGTTGAAATTTAAATGAGAGAGTTTCTTATGCAAATTCCAGCTTTCTTCAATTGATGCTCTACTCATCAGACAGATTGCAGAACCATCAGTACTTGTTGAAAGCTTAGCTTCATAAATGTTACCACGCCTGTATCCTTTCAGAACAACTTTGCCTTTAGATTTACTCACAATTTCACAGTGTTCTTCAAAGAAATCAACATGATAACCTCTGTCACAGATTTGACTTATACTCAGTAGGTTG
Organism: Apium graveolens; assembly: GCF_009905375.1. Classification (NCBI taxonomy): domain Eukaryota; kingdom Viridiplantae; phylum Streptophyta; class Magnoliopsida; order Apiales; family Apiaceae; genus Apium; species Apium graveolens. Next base: position 126,835,877 of record NC_133657.1, on the reverse strand, counting down.
TGTTTAAGTCCTGAGACCAGAGCTACTTGTTTAATTATGACATTTCCAAGATTGATATTGCCATATCCCAATATCTTTCCAATGTTGCCATCTCCATAAGAAACACTTGGGCCAGCTTTCTCCACAAAGTCTGATAGTAGGGCCTTATTTCCAGTCATATGTCCTGAACATCCACTGTCCAGAACTAGAATATTTTTCCTGTTGCCCTGCAATCACAAAGACCACTAATTATTAGTTTTAAGGACCCAGACTTGCTTGGATCCTTTGGCCTTATTAAGTTTGTTAACATTTGCAGCGGATTTAGCATCAGAGTTTATGTTAACATTTTTCTTATCAGAATTTACACTAGAAGGAACAATGGAAACTTTCTTCAAAGAAGGTTTTATTTGATAATAATCATAGTACAAGCTATGATATTCCTTACAAGTATAAATGGAATGCCATAAACTACCACAATGAAAACAAGGATTTTGTGGTTTGTATCTAACAGACTGACTCTTAACTCCTGACTTTGAAGGTAAGGAGTTAATATTCTTATTCTTCCTGCAAAAAGAAGCCAGATGGTTAGAACTTCCACAGTTATGACATGTTTTCCTAGAAGCATCAGAAACATGTTTATAATTATTGCTTTTATTCACACCTTCCTTTCCATTCCTATTTTTCCTAGGTGATTTTACCTTATTTGCATTCTTAACATCTTTCAGCTTATGCTTAAGCTGCTTCTTTGTCATTAAGCCTATGTTCACTTCAGCTGTCTTTTCCTATTTTAGTTTGTCAGAAGTTAATTTCTTTGTAACTTCTGATTTTTCATTTTCAGACTTTACAGTTACAAACTTAACAGGTTTTAACTTTGGCTTTTGCTTATCAACAGACTTAATTTCTTCAGTTCCTTTATCATTCTTATCTTCTCCATAACCTAAGCCCTCTTTCCAGTTTCCACTACTTAGCAAATTTTGAGTTGTTTTGCCAGAGTTAGTCCAAGTCCTGATAATCTCTCTTTCCTTTTCTAACTCAGTTTTTAGAGATTCATTTATTTTTAGCACTTCATTCCTAACATAAAAAGCATCATCTCTATCCTTCTGAGTTTGATGGAACATGACTAACTCTTTTTCTAAGAAATCATTTCTTTTCTTAAATGCAAGATTTTCAGAAGTTAATCTTTCACATGTTAAAGTTTGATCTCTATAACTAACAAACATGGTTTTAAGATATCTTCTCAACTCATTAATATCATCAGTATGAAAAGCATAAGTAGTCTGAGGTACCTTTATTTCAGCAGCTTCAGAACTGCTCTCAGCACTTTCTTTATCAGCATTTGCCATCAATGCATAGTTTTCCTCACTTTCAGAGTCTGAGGTGTCTGTCCAGCTTTTCTGCTTTATGGCAAGAGCCTTGCCTTTGTCACCCTTTACCTTCTTGCAATCAGGAGATATGTGGCCTTTCTCACCACAGTTATAGCATTTAACATTGGTGTAATCTCCTCTATCAGACTTTCCTCCTTTGCCTTCAGATCTTCTGAAATTCTTCTTATCAGAACTTATGCCTTTCCTGGAAAACTTCTTTCCCTTCCTGAACTTCCTATATGCAATCTTTGTGATTCCTTTCACCATAAGAGCACACAGCTTCATCATCTCCTCATCAGCATCAGTCTCAGGCAAGCTTTCAGAATCTGAGTCATCATCACTCTCAGAACTTGATGACTCAGTATCAGACTTTATGAAAAGAGCTTTACCCATGTCTTTCTTTGAGGAAGCTTCTTTGGGGAATTCTTCTTCAGCCTTAAGAGCAACTGTCCTTGACTTTCCTCCTTTCCTCTTGCTTCTTTGTTCCATCTCCAGCTCATAAGTCTTGAGCATTCCATAGATTTCGTCAAGAGTTGTTTCATCAAGATTGTAGTTGTCTCTTATTGTCGTTGCCTTCAAATCCCAGCATTCAGGAAGAGCTAACAGGAACTTAAGGTTTGAATCTTCAAGATAATACTCTTTATCAACCAATGACAAATCATTCAAAAGTTTGACAAATCTATCATATAAATCATTCAATGACTCATTAGTCTTTGAGTCAAAGTGTTCATACTCTTGAGTGAGTATTGTCTTCCTGTTCTTCTTAATTGTGTCAGTTCCCTGACACCTTATTTCCATAGCATCCCATATCTCCTTAGCAGTCTTGCAGTTGATTACCCTGTTTGACATTACATTATTAATGGCACTATGCAGTAAGTGTCGTACCTTAGCATCCTTAGCAATTGATGCTATGTCTTCAGCAGTATAATCACTCTTCTCCTTTGGTACGGTCTTTGCTGCTTCACCTGCAACTGCAACAGCGAGCTTGGTTGGTTTGTGAGGGCCTTCCTTGATTCTATCAAGGTATTCTGGATCTGTTGCTTCCAGGAACATGGTCATCCTTACCTTCCATATGGGATATTCAGATGGTCTTAGTATGGGAACTCTGATGGTCTCATACCGACTCTGAATTTGTGTCTTTGGTGGTTCCTCAGTTTTGGTAGGCTTAGTTGGAGTTTCTGTGTCCGACATGATTGTGTTTGGATCTTTAACTGTATGTATGTTAACAGATAGGCTCTGATACCAATTGTTAGGTCACACACACACTGTAGAGGGGGTGAATACAGTGTATAGTACACTCAAATCGAACTTTAAGAACTTAAGTAACAGAAAACAAACTTTATTGAAACAATAAACTCTGTTACAGTATGGAACTGTTACCTCTCAGTGATGAAAAAATATCACGAGAGCTGCTAGGGTTACAATGAATAATCTTCTCTAATAATGATAACACTTATAGTGTAAACCCTATGTCTGTGTTTATATACTACACAGTTACAAGATAATCGCTAATTGATATGGAATATAATTCTGCTTCCTAAAATATATCAATCAGATATCTTTTCTTCCAAGTATTCCATTCTTTACATAATTCCTTCTTCATGCATATCTCTTCTTATGTTTATCTTGATCTTCTTTCCTTTAATCAGCTACTGTCCTTATCTGATCGTCCTTCAGCACTTAAGTTCTGATATCTATCTTCTGATGATTATCTCCTGATAACATAAGTACTGATATCCTTAAGTCCTGACTTCCAGTATAAGTACTGATCAACAGTTAAGTACTGATTTATCCTATTCAAATAAGATCTGAAAGCTAAACATAAAACATATTAGCCATGACATTATCAAATATATCTAACACAAAAGTTTAGTAAACAACTTTGAATTCTCGCATGTCCCATAAGATGTTAAGAATTTAAAGATTATCATATATTAGTGATTTTACCTGCGCTACACGAACTAGCCATATTTTTTGTAATTTATTAAAATTTAACACTAATAGTAATAAATTGGGTGATGTCCAATACACGTGGCTGAAAGTTTGGCCCCTGCTTGTTACGCCCGTACATATCCCGTATCACATGAATACGACCCTCTCTTCAACTTATCTTTGAGCTGATTAGTCTTTCCATTTTACCGGTCCAACATATATGTAATTTATGGTAGGAAAATATATTACATATACACGAAATTTTGCATGTTTAATTCTTCTACAAAATGTAAAATTCTACCCATGAACTATACATAAATAACATATTAATACTACATAATAAAACAAATTTTGTTGAAGAACCGTAATTAATACCATAAATAAGGCAAATATTGTTGTAGAATCTCAAATTTTGAATAGAATTTCCGAATTCAATTGTTAAAATATCTCGTAATTTCAATACAAAATACAAAGTTCAGCCGAAGAATACAAAACTATGAAGTAAGATGAGTTCTGCTAGATAATCTTAGAAAACTTACGTGAAATGTATCCGTTTTAAGAGTTTTTAGGCTAAAAGTTCTAAGAGGAATATGAGCCAAGATTAAAAATCTATAAAAATAAATAAAATAATAACGTGAATATTTTACATGTCAAAGTTATTAGAACTTATGATAATCACGTCAACCCCCAAATCTTGAATAATATCTAATTAGTTTTTAAAGATTCATCTACAAAATTTAGAAGAAGTATCGAATATCGATTTATGTAACATATTGTTATTGATGTAATACAGAAATATGCCATATTTATTATTAGAAATAGGAAACTTATTTAGGATTACTTGGAGGTACTTAGAATGTTTTATGCTTAAAGACAATCTTGACATATTTAAGTATCGATTTGATGAATAAATAGACATAACATAACCTTGAGAGTATCATGATACCAAGAGTCTAGATTATCTTCGAAAGAGTTTGCGGGTGTGAGAAAAGTAACACTACGAAAGTTTCACGAACATGAAAGACATAAACCCAAACTTAAGGATGACGAAATTAATGACAACCGATATAAAATAACAATCAATCGGATAATGATCAAATTAACGACGATCTAATGATTGTTTCTCGATTGGAAAAAAATAACAATAATGACTTGATGATTGTTTTCGATTGAAAACAACCACGATAACCATAATATCCAATCCCAAACTAAAGGCATACCGGAACCAACAACCCACCATATTTAGTCCAAAAAAGGTAGCAAAATAGTACACATTATTTGTTCACTTATTTTTATAAAGGTCCCAAAAACCTTTATCATTATTGATGTGAGATGTTAAAAAAACCACACCTTATAGGATCGATGTCCTCGTCGATCTCACAAACACACAAACAGAATATGGGCAGTGCTTCTGCATTTATTGCCAGGCAGAGCTCTAATACAATTTATAACATTCAAACTCACAACCAAATGCATACCAGACCCAACAACCCACCACATGTATAACACCCTCCAAATCCGGGGTATAGATTTGGGGCATTATTAACAACAATTACCAACTATACCTGCACAAGCAGAATATAAATATAATAATTACCCCGAACTATCACTACTCAGGATCTTTTAAGGTCTGAGTTTGAAAACAAGAATCACGCACTACACTTTATTACAAACCCAACTAAATAAAACCTGTCTCAAGAACTATCTTTGATACAAAACTTTATTCTATCTACAGTTTCACTACACAACTTTTATTCAAACTACACAAGACTTTTATTCAACCCAACATTACTACTTATCCTGCTACACCTGATCTGGCAATTCAAAGCTCTCTTCGGGAATAGGAAGGAACACTTTTGGTATAAGAGGGTCCCGCTGCTTGACTCGCTTCTTGACTATGCGGGTCCTGATGGGTTTCATTCTCTACCTTAACTGTAAAACAATAGGAGTAACAATAAAAAGGGATGAGCCAAAATTGCTCAACAAGCCTGCAAAAATATATATATGGTATAGAGAAAGAGAAATGAGAGAAACAATAATCTGCTGGTTGTAACAACCATCTGTATCTGTATCGAATAGTAATTTGCCAATGATGGCGAGTGCCAAATGAACAAGACTGGAAACAAGAACCAACATATGCACTATAATCTGCTGATCAGTCAGAATATAGTATGGATCTATACCCAACTGCATAGACCCAACCAACATAAGGAGTACTCAGGCAACTATGGCCTATTAATTAATGGTCTGGGAAAAACCCAGCCTTTATAGTAACCATCCAGTCCAAGGCTGAGCATCCGGAACAATCGGTATGCTATTGATATATCCCAACACCAGGATATACCAGAGTATATGTAGGGTAAAGGAATTGAAATATGAACAGGGAATTCAATAAATTGGGTAAATCAAGAATTGAAATGAAACTGGAACAAGCAATAATAAATGGGTAACAGTGTATACGAACAATGATTATCAAAGAGAATTGATACGATAGAAAAGAAATATAAATCACTATTCTGAATTTAGAATAGGGGAAAAATTTGCCTTGCGCATACTTAACCTGGTTTAACTCACTGCCTTCTGACCCTAGCTTGCTCTGCCTTGCTAACACTGAACAAATCATGGAAAGATAGGTGTTTAGATAACTTACTATATACGTGTATCTTGAATTGATATCACGCAACCTTATCAGTCTACCCATGCGTTTCTATCTGACTCGCATATATATACATACATTTATACAGCACATATATTCACATAATCACATAAAGCACGTAGCACGTAAAGCACATAATTAATTTCTAGATTTATAATTATTTTTAGAATCAATTATAGGCTTGTACCTGCATTACTAGTCTTATCTGATTTTATTATAATTTTTCGGGATTTATTCGGCTCAATTATACCCCTATTAGGACTTACGAACTATCAATTATCACCAAACCACTCTTTTTCGGAGGAAATTATAACTTACAACTATTTTTATTGGATTTGTCTCATTTTTCTGAGTCTAGGGGTCATTTTTATTGGAATAATTATTACAATATTAATCGAATAACTAGCGCTCGAATAATAATTCTAATTATCGAATCATTATTTGCACTATTAACTAATTATTAGATTATTAATCACATTTCTTAATTATTTCTAATCCTTATTTATTAATTAATTACCTAATTACTAATTAATTATCCAATTATTAATTAATTAAATAATTAATAAATAATTAGATAAATAATTAAATAATTAAATAAATAAATAAATTCGAATTTATAATTTAATAAAATAATTTAGAAATTAATAATACTATTTTCAGAATTCAAAATTAATTTTTAATTGATTTTTAGAATTAATAAATCTAATTTTTGTTTTTATAAAATAGAATTAAATAATAAAAATTCAGAAACAGAAATCAGAAAAACAGATTGGGGGTTTTTGGATCGAAACCGGGTCGAAACCGGGTTGCAACCGGGTCGTCTTCGACCCGATCGGGTCACGAAGAACACCGGCCACTGCCCAGAATCCGACGCCGGCGGAGATATTCCGGCGAGACGAAAACGTTCGATTCCATTCGTTCCTTCTGCGTTTTCGACGCACAGCAACACAACGACGCTCCCCTTCTGTTCCTCCTTCGTCCTCGTCGACTACAACAGCCGGAAACCTGAGAAACGCGGCGGCGGCGGCGGAACTCCGGCGAGCTCAAAACGTACACCAACCTCGATGAAACCGGTACCAATCGACTCACAAAACGACGATCTACACGCTCGTAATCATCAAAACATCAAACAACAACCAGAAAATCAAACCCGCGTTCGCGATTAAAAACCCGAAAATATAAACTTTCAGTTCGATCAATCAAACATTAAAAACACTTACATAATCGAAAACTACAGATCATAAGCTTCAAAACGAGTACTTACACTAACGATTTGGACTCCGGAATCACTATGAAAATCAGCTTTGATTCTGTTGCCCTGTTCTTCACCAAACCCTAACCTTAATTCCTTTTCTTTTTCTTTTAATTTTTTTCCTGATTTTTAATTGTAATTAACTGATTTAATTAATAATAATTTAGGTATTTATATTTATGAAGATAATACCCCTAAGTAAAATTAAGGGTCTAATTACACTCCTATTAAAAATATTTGGCCCCAATTTTTATATTTTTTGGGTATTATTATTAAATTTTTAAATGTCCAATAAATACAAAATAAATACTAAAAATTCCCAAAAATTGTGAAAAAATACAAAAATACAAAGAAAAATGATATATGATAATTTCATGATCATATAAAAATAAAAATATAATTTTTGTGGGGTTTTTGGTACCCGAAGGGATCCGGAAAAGTCGTTTTTCTCGAAAAAGGTCAATTGGTAAAACGTCTAGGGGTTCAGAATAGCGATATGGTATAGGGCATTTTTGGCAAAATAGGGCCAATGATTTTGTTTGAAATACGGGCTTTTAAAACATAGTTTTGAGCTGTACAGGTTTTGATATAATATATATAACTGACGATAAAACGTTCAATAAATATCCAAAACACGTTTGGATCAAAACAGCCAACACATAACACATAGCAGTTAGGGTTTAACAACTTACACATTTAATCACATCATAATACACATAATTTATCATTATTATAATATAATACCAGCGTAATTCCTCGGTCATTACATTCTCCCCCCCTTTAACAAGATTCTGTCCTCAGAATCACATTATGCAAATAACTGAGGATACCTTTCTAACATTTCACTCTCAAGCTCCCAGGTTGATTCTTCAACCACTGGGTTTCTCCATAAAACTCTCACTAATGACACAGACTTATTTCTTAATACCCTCTCTTGCCTATCTAGAATTCTTATTGGCTGTTCTACATACGACAAATCTGCCTGAAATTCTACTGGTTCGTATTCTATTACATGCCTTGTATCAGGATTATACTTCTTAAGCATAGATACATGAAATACGTTGTGAATGTGCTGCATATGGGGTGGTAGAGCTAACTCGTACGCAACCTTCCCAATTTTCTTCAAAATCTCAAATGGTCCAACATTTCGTGGCTTCAATTTCCCTTTATTGCCAAATCTGGTCAATCCTTTCCATGGCGATATTTTGAGCAATACGTGTTCTCCTTCCTGATAGTCCATATCCTTCCTTGCTTGGTCTGCATATCTGCTTTGTCTGTTTTGTGCTGCCTCGATTCGTTTTCGAATAAGTTTAATCTTTTCTTTTGTCTTCTGAATTAATTCTGGACCCAAAATCTTGCGTTCTCCAACTTCATCCCAATGCACTGGTGATCTGCATTTCCTTCCATAAAATGCTTCATACGGTGGCATTCCAATACTGGCGTGATAGCTATTATTATAAGAAAATTCCACTAGGGGTAAATGTTCATCCCAACTACCTTCAAAATCGATCGCACAAACTCGTAGCATGTCTTCAATCGTTTGAATTATCCTTTCACTTTGACCGTCAGTTTGCGGATGATAGGCTGTACTCATATTCAACTTCGTTCCTAGACATTCTTGGAATTGTCTCCAAAATCTTGAATTGAAACGAGGATCTCGATCCGATACAATTGATACTGGTACTCCATGACGCATCACAATTTCTTTAAGATATAAGTGCACTAGCTTGTCCAATGAAAATCTCTCATCAATTGGAAGAAAATGTGCTGATTTCGTCAATCGATCAATAATAACCCAAATTGCATCGTGATTGGCTTTCGTCCTTGGAAGTCCCACTACGAAATCCATCGCTAGATGTTCCCATTTCCATTCTGGAATGTCTAATGGTTGCAATAACCCACTCGGACGTTGATGCTCTGCTTTAACTCGCTGGCATGTGTAGCATTTACTCACCCATTCTGCTATCTCCTTCTTCATATTCGGCCACCAAAAGTTTTCCTTCAAATCGCGATACATTTTCGTGCTTCCTGGATGAATGGAATACTTCGAATTGTGCGCATCTCGCATAATTTCTTCTTTTAATTCTGCCACGTTAGGGATCCAGATTCTTGACGCAAAACGTAAAATTCCTTCATTATCTTTCTGAGTTGTAATCTCTTCTCCTGTTAAGTTGTCGTCTTGACTCATCACTTTATCTTGACAATGGCGAATCTTTTCTAGCAACCCTGGTTGAAAAGTCATAGCGTAAATAGTTCCTGCAGATTCATGAGGTATACGAATCTCAATTTCCAATTTGTCAAATTCTTTAACCAATTCTTCACATGAAGTTAACCGATTCAATCTTTCTTTTCTGCTTAGTGCATCTGCTACAACATTTGCTTTTCCTGGATGATAACTGATTGTAACATCATAATCTTTAATTAATTCCAGCCATCGACGTTGTCGCATGTTTAGTTCCTTTTGCGTGAAGATATACTTCAGACTTTTATGATCCGTGTAGATTTCGCATTTTTCACCATACAGATAGTGTCTCCAAAGCTTCAATGCAAATAAAATTGCTGCCAATTCCAGATCATGCGTAGGATATTTCTGCTCATGAGGTTTAAGTTGTCTCGACGCATATGCAATGACGTTACCATGTTGCATCAACACACATCCTAAACCGCGATATGAAGCGTCACTGTAAATAACAAAATTTCCTTGCTCGTCTGGCAGTACTAATACTGGTGCACTCACCAACCGATTCTTCAATTCTTGAAAACTTTCTTCACACTTACCATTTCATTCAAACTTTTCACTTTGTCGAGTTAACTTGGTCAGCAGCGTCGCTATCTTCGCAAAATCTTTGACAAATCTTCGATAATATCCTGCCAATCCTAAGAAACTTCGAACCTCTGTCGGCGTCTTTGGTCTTTCCCAATTCAACACAGCTTCAATCTTTACTGGATCAACTTGAATGCCTTCTCTACTGATGATATTCCCTAGAAACTGCACTTCTTTCAACCAAAATTCACATTTTGAAAATTTTGCATAAAGCAGCTCCTTTCGTAATATCTCCAATGTCGTTCTTAAATGCGCTGCATGCTCTTCTTCCGTCTTTGAGTAGATCAAGATGTCATCAATAAATACAATGATAAACTTATCCAAATACTTCTTGAATATTCGATTCATCAAATCCATAAATGCTGCAGGTGCATTCGTCAATCCAAAAGCCATCACAAGAAATTCATAATGTCCGTACCTTGTTCTAAACGCTGTCTTTGGAATATCTTCGGCCTTGATCTTTAACATGATGATAGCCTGATCGTAAGTCAATTTTCGAAAACCATACTGCTCCTTTTAGTTGATCAAATAAATCATCGATGCGAGGTAAAGGATATTTATTCTTGATAGTTAACTTGTTCAGCTCACGATAATCAATACACAGTCGCATACTACCATCATTCTTTTTCACGAACAATACTGGCGCACCCCATGGGGATACACTTGGCCTTATAATTCCTTTGTCAAGAAGTTCTTGTAACTGCTTTGCTAATTCCCTCATTTCAACAGGTGTCATTCGATATGGAGCTTTCTAAATTGGTTCGGTCCCTGGCGTCAAGTCAATAGTGAACTCGATTTCTCGATCTGGTGGAAGTCCTGGTAATTCGTCTGGAAAAACATCAAGAAATTCACAAACTACAGGAATATTTTCAATCTTCAAATTTCTCTTATCAGCATCCCGTACATAGGCTAAATAAGCTTGACATCCTTGACGTAGCAATCTTCTCGTATGCATTATTGATAGGAATATCTGCTTTTGCTTCTCACCTTTAAATATTACCATTTCATTTTCTTCAGTTTGCAATTTCACTCTCTTATTCGCACAGTCAATTTGAGCATTATTACTAGATAGCCAATCCATTCCTAAAATAACATCAAACTCCCCTAACCTAAAAGGTATCAAATCAACTGAAAAATGACATCTCCCTATCTCAATATCACAACTCGGGCATACTCGATCTACTGCAACCTGATCATTATTTGCTAATTTTATGACTAACACTTCATCCAACCACTGAACTTCACAATCTATCTTAGAGATAAAAGATTCAGAAATAAAAGATCTAGTAGCTCCTGAATCAATCAATACCAAAGCATTTACGAAATTTACAGGGAGTGTACCTGTAACCACATTTGGACTCTGTACCGCTTCCTTCATTGACATGTTGAAAGTCCTTGCTCTGGGCTAATTTTGCTGTGGTAGTGGAGGTGGAGGTAATGCTAAAACTCTTGGAATAGTAGCAGCCATTGCAATTCCTCTGTAGTCTCTGACGATATGTCCTTTTCTCCCACATTGAAAACAAGTAACTTCTGCTTTCCCATCGGACATTCTCCAGAATAGTGTCCCCTTTGCTTGCACTTGAAACACGTGACATTTGGCTTATTGCAAATTCCCGTATGCTTTCTACCACACGTTCTGCAATCAGGTACAGGCGGTCGAATAAGCCTTTGCTGAGTTGGGGCAGGTAGTCGATTACCCATCCTCTGGTTGTTTTGTTCTGGCCTCCTAAAGTTTACTTTTCCTCGAGCTTGAAATCCCGGCCTTTTGTTGAAACGATTCTGAAAATTCTCTGGTCCTTTCTCTTTCTGAGCTGCTTCGCTTTCTCCTTCAATAATCATAGCCTTCTGAACAACAGCCGTATAAGTTGTCAATTCAAACACAGCTACCCTGCTACGAATCCATGGTTTCAGTCCTTGCTGAAATCTCTTGGCCCGCTTCTCGTCCGTATCCACCTGCTCTGGAACAAACCTTGCCAATTCAATAAACTTGGTCTCATAATCCGCAACCGATAAGTTGTCTTGTTTCAGCTCCAGGAACTTGATCTCCATCTGGTTCTTCATAAAATGAGGAAAATATTTCTCCAAGAAAAGATCAGTGAATCTATTCCAGGTCACCACACCTTCTTCTTCCAAAGCTTTCTTCGATTCCCACCAGTAATTAGCTTCGCCTTTTAGGAAATAGCTAGCGAAATCCGTCTTCTGCTCTTCCTCAACCTTTACCAACAAAAAAGCCTTTTTCCATCTCTTTCATCCAAGCTCTCGCTTTTGTAGGATCCGTGGAACCCATAAATTTCGATGGCTTCACCGACTGAAATTGCTTGAAAGTAGTCGTAGGTGCTGCTGGTGGTATTTGATATCCTGGATGAGCGGCTTGCTGTAACATCTGTTGCTGGAACTGCTGTTGTTGTTGCTACATTTGTTGTTGCATCATCAACATCTGCTGTTGCATGAGATTAAACATCTGATCCATCTGTCTGCATCTCATACAATCCAAGGATCTCTCTACACTGGTTCTGCCATCTAATCCTCTCCTCCCTCTCTGCCTGAAAACGCTGATAAGTCACGGTATGATGCTCACGAAGATCAGTGCTGGAACCTCGAGAAGGTAATGGTCCATCTACCACGATCTCATCCATAAACTCCGGTTGAGGAAACTGATAAACTCTCGGAATAGGTGCATAAATGGCTAATGGGGCAGGAAATAAGACAGGCTGCTCCATAGGCGCATACACTGGCGGCTCTGCCTCTGGCTCCATCTGTGGCATCTCTGGAATCTCGACTGGTGGCATCGGAATCTGAGGCTCTAAATCCTCCCACTGCGGAAGATCAACCATATCAGGAATATCAAATATCGGAAACTCTAATGGTGGAATATCTGGTATCTCTGGCTCAAAGTATGGAAAATAATCTGCAAAACCTGGTACCTCTGGGGGAAGTGGTATATCTGGTGCTGGCTCAGGTGGCAATGGAGGTAAGATCTGCTCTGACACTGGGGCTACTACCGGTGCATCCACTGGATCTGTCTCGGTCCTCTCCGTAGACGATGATAAAGAAGCCATCTAATATACATAAAAATAATAACACAAAAACAATCAAATCACAATCCTACAACTCATAACTTCTAATCACATAGACAAACAATCCTAACACTCTTACTCTCATCCTATCTCATTTTCCTATCTTATCTTAACCCTAACGTTCTTGTTTTCAAAGGTCAAACCTAAGCTCTGATGCCAACTATAACACCCTCTAAATCCGGGGTATAGATTTGGGGCATTATTAACAACAATTACCAACTATACCTGTACAAGTGAAATATAAATATAATAATTACCCCGAACTATCACTACTCAGGATCTTTTAAGGTCTGAGTTTGAAAACAAGAATCACGCACTACACTTTATTACAAACCCAACTAAATAAAATCTTTCTCAAGAACTATCTTTGATACAAAACTTTATTCTATCTACAGTTTCACTACACAACTTTTATTCAAACTACACAAGAATTTTATTCAACCCAACATTACTACTTATCCTGCTACACCTGATCTGGCAATTCAAAGCTCTCTTCGGGAATAGGAAGGAACACTCTTGGTATAAGAGGGTCCCGCTGCTTGACTCGCTTCTTGACTATGCGGGTCCTGATGGGTTTCATTCTCTACCTTAACTGTAAAATAATAGGAGTAATAATAAAAAGGGATGAGCCAAAATTGCTCAACAAGCCTGCAAAAATATATATATGGTATAGACAAAGAGAAATGAGAGAAATAATAAGCTGCTGGTTGTAACAACCATCTATATCTGTATCGAATAGTAATTTGCCAATGATGGCGAGTGCCAAATGAACAAGACTGGAAACAAGAACCAATATATGCACTATAATCTGCTGATCAGTCAGAATATAGTGCGGATCTATACCCAACTGCATAGACCCAACCAACATAAGGAGTACTCAGGCAACTATGGCCTATTAATTAATGGTCTGGGAAAAACTCAGCCTTTATAGTAACCATCCAGTCCAAGGCTGAGCATCCGGAACAATCGGTATGCTATTGATATATCCCAACACCAGGATATACCAGAGTATATGTTGGGTAAAGGAATTGAAATATGAACAGGGAATTCAATAAATTGGGTAAATCAAGAATTGAAATGAAACTGGAACAAGCAATAATAACTGGGTAACAGTGTATATGAACAATAATTATCAAAGAGAATTGATACGATAGAAAAGAAATATAAATCACTATTCTGAATTTAGAATAGGGGAAAAACTTGCCTTGCGCGTACTTAACCTGGTTTAACTCACTGCCTTCTGACCCTAGCTTGCTCTGCCTTGCTAACACTGAATAAATCATGGAAAGATAGGTGTTTAGATAACTTACTATATACGTGTATCTTGAATTGATATCACGTAACCTTATCAGTCTACCCATGCGTTTCTATCTGACTCGCATATATATACATACATTTATACAGCACATCTATTCACATAATCACATAAAGCACGTAGCACGTAAAGCACATAATTAATTTCTGGATTTATAATTATTTTTAGAATCAATTCTAGGCTTATACCTGCATTACTAGTCTTATCTGATTTTATTATAATTTTTCGGGATTTATTCGGCTCAATTATACCCCTATTAGGACTTACGAACTATCAATTATCACCAAACCACTCTTTTTCGGAAGAAATTATAACTTACAACTATTTTTATTGGATTTGTCTCATTTTTCTGAGTCTAGGGGTCTTCGTTTCACTTAAATCGGACTAACGGTTGAATTGTTATGAATTAAACACTGATGATTCAATTTATTATTCAATATAAATAATTATTACAACCTTTAAAATCCTAAAATAATTTTTAAATAATTATTTAAGAAAAATCAAAGTCAAAAATAATTTTTTTATAATTTTTGGAGTTAAAATGAAGAAGTTATGATTTATTGAAAATCATGTGATTAATTATCGAAATAATTAATCACTTTTTAAATATTTAATAAATAAATAACTAATAAATAATTAATAAATACTTATTTAATAATTTAAAATAATAAATCCCTAATTATTAGGATTAATCACAGTTTATTATAATATTTATAACTTATCGATATTTATTCGATTAGATCGATTATTTACAAATAATCAATCAACTTAATTAACCGATACGCTATTTATCGAATAACTACGAATTATTCAAATTATAGATCACTTAACGATTAATTACTTGTATAACTACGAATTACTCGCAATTCCCGCATAATTATCGAATATTAAATTACTTTCGAGACTTATACGATTCGCTAATCAATTAGTTACTAATATCTAATTATACGATACGAATAATTATTACAATATTAATCGAATAACTAGCGCTCGAATAATAATTCTAATTATCGAATCATTATTTGCACTATTAACTAATTATTAGATTATTAATCACATTTCTTAATTATTTCTAATCCTTATTTATTAATTAATTACCTAATTATTAATTAATTATCCAATTATTAATTAATTAAATAATTAATAAATAATTAGATAAATAATTAAATAATTAAATAAATAAATAAATTCGAATTTATAATTTAATAAAATAATTTAGAAATTAATAATACTATTTTCAGAATTCAAAATTAATTTTTAATTGATTTTTAGAATTAATAAATCTAATTTTTGTTTTTATAAAATAGAATTAAATAATAAAAATTCAGAAACAGAAATCAAAAAAACAGATTGGGGGTTTTTGGATCGAAACCGGGTCGAAACCGGGTTGCAACCGGGTCGTCTTCGACCCGATCGGGTCACGAAGAACACCGGCCACTGCCCAGAATCCGACGCCGGCGGAGATTTTCCGGCGAGACGAAAACGTTCGATTCCATTCGTTCTTTCTGCGTTTTCGACGCACAGCAACACAACGACGCTCCCCTTCTGTTCCTCCTTCGTCCTCGTCGACTACAACCGCCGGAAACCTGAGAAACGCGGCGGCGGCGGCGGAACTCCAGCGAGCTCAAAATGTACACCAACCTCGACGAAACCGGTGCCAATCGACTCACAAAACGACGATCTACACGCTCGTAATCATCAAAACATCAAACAACAACCAGAAAATCAAACCCGAGTTCGCGATTAAAAACCCGAAAATATAAACTTTCAGTTCGATCAATCAAACATCAAAAACACTTACATAATCGAAAATTACAGATCATAAGCTTCAAAACGAGTACTTACACTAACGATTTGGACTCCGGAATCACGATGAAAATCAGCTTTGATTCTGTTGCCCTGTTCTTCACCAAACCCTAACCCTAATTCCTTTTCTTTTTCTTTTTATTTTTTTCCTGATTTTTAATTGTAATTAACTGATTTAATTAATAATAATTCAGGTATTTATATTTATGATGATAATACCCCTAAGTAAAATTAAGGGTCTAATTACACTCCTATTAAAAATATTTGGCCCCAATTTTTATAATTTTTGGGTATTATTATTGAATTTTTAAATGTCCAATAAATACAAAATAAATACTAAAAATTCCCAAAAATTGTGAAAAAATACAAAAATACAAAGAAAAATGATATATGATAATTTCATGATCATATAAAAATAAAAATATAATTTTTGTGGGGTTTTTGGTACCCGAAGGGATCCGGAAAAGTCGTTTTTCGCGAAAAAGGTCAATTGGTAAAACGTCTAGGGGTTCAGAATAGCGATATGGTATAGGGCATTTTTGGCAAAATAGGGCCAATGATTTTGTTTGAAATACGGGCTTTTAAAACATAGTTTTGAGCTGTACAGGTTTTGATATAATATATATAACTGACGATAAAACGTTCAATAAATATCCAAAACACGTTTGGATCAAAACAGCCAACACATAACACATAGCAGTTAGGGTTTAACAACTTACACATTTAATCACATCATAATACACATACTTTATCATTATTATAATATAATACCAGCGTAATTCCTCGGTCGTTACAACATGTCAGTTCAAAAAGCTAGTAATTTGGTACACATTAGTTGTTGACTTGTATATATAAAGGTCTCAAAAACTCTTATTCTTATCGATATTGGACTGGGATATTACAACAACAATGACCCAGTTATAGTTTCTCGACTGGAAAACGACAATGATAATTTAAGACAATATTTCTGGACTGAAAACGATGAAATGATTATTGTTTCTCGATTGAAAATAATCATAACAAATTACAAGAATGTTTTTTGACGGGAAACACGACGACGAAGACTTCAAATTTATTTAATATTTTATTAACTCTTTATACTTAATGTTTTAAGTATCGTGAATTTATGCATGATGGGACATATTATTATTGACGAAAATACGAAAAGTTGTCATCATTATTATTATTAGAACCATAGAACTTCTTTATGAGAGTTTAGAATTACTTAGTATGTCTTGTGCTTCAAGATAATCTTTTAATCAAGATGTATTTAAGTAATAATTTGATAAATGAATAGACATAATCTTGAAAGCATACATGTTAATTTACTTTGCCTCTAATATGTTAACTAATACTTGTGTACAAAAAATAAACTACTTGGCAAATGGAAATAAAATATTGCAAATAAATTAATAAATATAGCAGTTAATACACCCTAAGTTTTTATCCATAACATTTGGCGCCGTCTATGGGAAAGCATAACAACAACCATGGCAAGAACACGGAGTGGAAACAGCGCCTCTGAAGGAACACCAGCTGGAATAACTCAAATGATTTCATCAACGGTGGAGATACCCCCACACTCGTCCTATGCCTCTGCACAAGGAGGAACCCTGATAGGGGCAACCGAGCCTCAGCCACAAGGGACGAATCCCCTGGCTCCACAAGGGACGAATCCCCCGGCTCTATAAGGGACGAAACCCCCGGCTTCTCAAGGGAAGAAAACCCAATTTCAGCAGCTACATGCACCTGTGAATCCTCGACCCATTGGGTATGAGTATTCCACTATTGTGACCACTAACCCCCCTCCCTTATAGGATGCCCCTGTACCCTGAGGTTGGAGGAAGTGGACATGTAAATCAGAGTGAAGCGCAAGGGCAGACGCCCCCTACATACGCGGGTTGGCTCCTATCCCGGAGGATCAAGAATTCTTTGGTCCTTACACTGCGAGAGATTCTGAATCCTCGGGTGAAGATGTGGCTCCAAGAAGGAGGTGCACTGGCTAAGAGCTGGTGCCTGATGGTAATCAGCATCCTAGGAGCACCCGAGGGATGAATCCCCAAGAAGTGCATGAGAGAATTAGGGCTCACGAGGCTAAGATTTAAAGTTTGAAGCGTGACCTGGAGTCGCACCTGACCCCAAGACCCCCACTACCTCCTAGGGGGATAAGTCCTCCTCCAATCATAGACCTGGATGGTCCACAACAAAGAAGGGCTATTGTCCCAAGGGTTGATCCAAGTGATCTTCTACCCCTAGGAGATCCTGATGATCCAACTCCACCATTCACTGAAGAGATAATGATGCCCATATCTCAAGGAAGTTTAAGATGCCCACCATCAAAGCTTATGATTGCACTAGAGATCTCGATAATCATGTCAGGACATTCTCTAATGCACTGTTGCTGCTGCCCATGAATGATGCCATTAAGTGTCGGGTATTTCCTCAAACCCTGTCGGGAATGGCTCAAAGATGGTATAGCCGTTTGCCTCCAAATTCTATTGGGTCCTTCAAAGATCTAAGTCAAGCTTTTATCAAGCAATTCATCAGTGGGAGAGTGCATGAGAAAAGTTTAGCATCCCTCATGAGCATTGTGCAGGGAGCAAAAGAGTCTTTGAGAGACTATCTGAATCATTTCACCAAGGAAGCTTTGAAGGTCCCAGACCTTGATGATAAGGTAGTGATGATAGAACTGCAGCAGGGAACTAGGGACGAGTTCTTCAAGATGTCGTTATCCAAGCGCCCCCTTGAAAGAATGATACAGCTCCAAGACAGGGTCGGGATGTACATCATAGTGGAGGAAAGCATGAGAAAGACAGTAGTGAGCAATGAGCCTGCTGGTGGCAAGAAGCGAAAGACTGATCTAGAATATATTGCTCCGTATAAGTATCCTAAAACTGAGCAAAGCACTGATTTAACCCCAAAGAAGGGAGGACTTGGATAAAAGTTCACTGAATATGCTAAGTTGAACGCTCCTAGAAGTCAGATCTTGATAGAGATCGAGAAAGATAGAGATGTTCGTTGGCCTAAGCCCCTGAAGGCTGATCCTACCAAGCTAGATAAAAGCAAATATTGCAGATTTCACAAGGATGCTGGTCATGACACCGATGAGTGTAGACAATTGAAAGATGAGATAGAGTTCCTCATTCAAAAAGCAAGGCTGAGCAAGTATACCGGAGATGGAGGGGATATGAATAACAATGAAAGAAAGAATTTCGATGATCGTAGGAGGGATCAAGACGATCATAGGCGAAATCCCCATCCTAGGGGACCAATGATAAATGCAATCTTTGGAGGACCACGACCCCGAGGGCCAGTGATAAATACGATTTTTGGAGGACCAACTGCTGCAGGTTCATCCATAAACTCAAGGAAAGCTTATACTAGAGAAGTTATGCATATTGTCGGGGAAGCTCCAAAGAGGGCTAGGACAGGAAAGACAATGACGTTCGATGATTCTGATTTGGAGGGTGTTAAATTTCCACACGACGATCCTCTGATAATAATACCAATAATAGGGAACAGCCCAGTGAAGAGGGTCCTTGTAGATAATGGTGCCTCAGTGGACATTTTGCTTCATGATACCTTTATAAGGATGGGTTATAATAATTCTCAATTAACCCCAACTGATATGCCGATATATGGATTTGCTGGAGTGGAATGCCCCATGGAAGGGATAATTAAGTTACCGATGACCATAGGTCAGGAACCAAGACAAGCAACACAGATGTTAGACTTCGTAGTGGTAAGGGCTGGATCAACTTACAATACAATCATGGGAAGAACGGGAATACATGTTTTCAAGGCAGTCCCTTCTTCTTACCATTCAGTGATAAAGTTTCCCACCCGGAATGGGATTAGAGAAGGGAGAGGAGATCAAAATATGGAAAGGAGTTGTTATGTGGCCTCTCTTAGGGCAGATGGAGCTGGAGGGCAGGTTCTTCCTATTGAAGATATGGATATTCGTGAGAACAACAAGAAAAGAGGGAAGCTAGCAGAAGATTTGGTTCCGATTCCTTTGGCTCCCGAGGATCCTGAGAAAGTAACTTTCATTGGAGCATCACTAGAGGAGTCCCTTAGAGGGAAATTGGTGAGGTTTTTACAAGAGAATAGTGATGTATTCGCATGGTTAGCAGCTGCTATACCTGGCATAGACCCGGAATTAATCACTCACAAGCTGAACGTGAATCTAAATCGAAAGACTGTGAAGCAAAAGAAAAGAAGTTTTGCTCCAGAGAGGCAGGAAGTTATTATGCAAGAAGTAGAAAAGCTCTTAGAGGCTGGTTTCATTGAGAAGATACAGTTTCTGGAATGGTTGGCAAACCCTGTGATGGTAAAGAAGGCTAATGAAAAATGGAGAATGTGCGTGGATTTCACCGATTTGAATGAAGCATACCCCAAGGATTGTTTCCTGTTGAAAAGGATAAACACATTGATAGATGCTACTACTGGTCACGAGATGCTGAGTTTTATGGATGGATTCAGTGGATACAATCATATCAAGAAGCATAAGGATGACATCCCTAAGGTATCATTCAACACTGACTTTTGTGTATTTTGTTATCTTGTTATGGCATTTGGTCTCAAGAATGCAGGAGCTACCTATCAAAGGTTAGTAAATAAAATTTTCAAGGATCTTATTGGCAAAACTATGGAAGTTTATATTAACGTCATGTTAGTCAAGAGTTTGGAAAAGACTGATCACATAACCCATTTGAGGGAAGCTTTTAAGGTTTTGAGATATCACAAAATGATGCTAAATCCTGCAAAGTGTGCTTTCGGAGTGGGGACTGGAAAGTTTTAGGGACGGATGGTCTCTAAGAGAGGAATCGAGGCCAGTCCTGATAAAATAAAGGTTATCCTGGATATGGAACCACCGTGCTCCATAAAGGACGTTCAAAAACTCACTAGAAGAGTTGTAGCTCTAGGACAATTCATCTCCAAATCTGGAGACAAGTGCTTGTCATTCTTTAAATCCTTTAAGAAGGTTAAAGATTTCGTATGGACTGAGGAAATCCAGGAAGCGTTTGAGGGATTAAAGAAGTATATAGCTCAAGCCCCGTTGTTGGCCAAGCCAGCTCTGAATGAGGTTTTGTACCTATATTTGGCTATCTCAGAGAATGCCTTGAGCGCTGTATTGGTTAAGGAGGAACTTAAAGTCCAGAAACCCATATATTATGTCAGTAAAATCTTGCACGGAGTTGAGTTGAATTATTTGACTATTGAAAAATTTGCTCTAGCCCTGGTGATGACCTTAAGGAAGTTGCGTCCTTACTTCCAAGCTCATAAAATTGAAGTGCTAACGAATTAACCTTTGAGAAACATTATTCATAGTCCTAAACTAGTGGAAGGCTGATTAAATGGGCTATTCAGTTGGGAGAATTCAACATAAAGTATAAACCACGAACAGCGATAAAAGCCCGGGCTTTGGCTGACTTCGTGGTTGAATGTACCATCCCCAACCAAGAAGTCGGGGGGCTGGAAGATACTATACCTCAAGACACGGAAGGTAACAAAGAAAAGGGCTTTAAAGAGAAGGAACACTGGGTTCTCTATTTTGATGGAGCATCAAAAACAAATTCGAGTGGGGCAGGGCTAGTTTTACAAAGCCCAGATGGGTTCTTGATTGAACATGCTATGAAGTTAGACTTCCCAACCACAAATAATGAAGCTGAGTATGAAGATCTAATAGTTGGCCTTGGCCTAGCAGGGACATTGAGGGTCAAGAACTTGAAAATTTATGGAGATTCAAAGCTGGTCAAATCCAAGGTCAAGAGAGAGTTTGAGGCAAGAGATGAAACAATGGCTGGGTATGTCTGCCTAGTAAGGGCTGTGATGACTCAGTTCGATGAATGCCATGTTGAACACATTCCGAGGGAGGAAAATGCTAAGGCAGATGCGCTGTCTAAGTCTGCTTCATCAGAGATAGAGAAGAGCTCAGGAAGTGTGTACTTCCGCATTTTGAAAATATGGAGCATTGATGTTAAGCTTGTAGCCCCTATAGGGTTGGGGACATAATGGATAGATCCTATTAAGGCCCATATTCAAACTGGTTTGCTCTCGAATAATGTGACTGAAGCCCGAAAGTTGGTCGTGCGAGCACTGAGGTATTCCTTGATTGACGGAATTTTGTATAAAAGATCTTATGTGGTTCCTTATTTAAGATGTCTCAGACCTGATGAGACACGTTTGGCTCTTGAAGAAGTACACGAAGGAATCTGTGGGCAACACTTGGGGGCAGAACTGGCACATAAGATGACCTATTTAGGCTTTTATTGGCCAGAGATGATGGCAGATGCCAAAGACTACGTGAGGAAGTGTGAACGTTGTCAGAAACATGCACCAGTTGTTCGACAACCTCCTGATATGATGACTTCCATTAATTCTCCCATCCCTTTTGCTATGTGAGGAATAGATATACTTGGGCCATTTCTCATGGCCACAGCACAAAGGAAATTCCTGATTATAGCTATAGATTGTTTCATTAAGTGGATTGAATCCAAGCCTTTGGCTAAGATCAGAACTAAACTGGTTGCACAATTCCTGTGGAAAATATCATGTGTAGATATGGAATTCCCCGAATCCTAGTCACCGATAATGGAACACAGCTCAATAATGAAGAGTTCAGGAAGTATTGTGAGGAGAATGAAATCAAGTTACGGTTCACCTCCGTAGCACATCCACAAGCCAATGGACAAGCAGAAGTGGCAAATCACATAATTCTAGATGGGCTGAAGAAAAGGATCGAGAAATTCAGAAATAATTGGGCGGATGAAGTACTCCCGATACTTTGGGCTTATCGGACTACTTATAGAGTCACAACTGGAGCAACGCCCTTTATGTTGGCATATGGAGCAGAAGCGGTTGTTCCTGTGGAGATATCGCACTCATCTCCCAGAATCCAAGCGTACAATGTATAAGAAAATCAGGAAGGACAAAGGCTAGCCCTGGACCTGATTGATGAAGTACGTGACGAGGCGCATGCCAAGATAGTTGAGTATCAGAAAAAGGCCTCATTCTATTACAACTTAAGAGTAAAAGAAAGGTTATTGAAGCAGGGTAACTTGGTTTTAAGAAAGGTGGAAGCCTCTGGAGTAGGGCAGAAAGGAAAACTCACCCCGAATTGGGAAGGGCCATACAAGGTTAAGAGCATTCAAGGGAGAGAATCTTACAAGTTGGAGACCATGGATGGAGAAGAACTACCTCGAACTTGGCATGCTCAAAACCTGAAAATTTACTATCTATAGCTTGTACTTGCTATAGTGGTGTTAACAAGGTTCAAAAGCACCTGGAAGTTTTGCTCGCTTAGGATTTTTTATAGATTCAATAGGAGTTATGTTTTAGTTTTATCAGGGTTGAACCCATTTCATGTAAGGTGTTAAAAAGCCCAAGTTATAATACAATTCATTCAGTTTGATCCAGTTTGCTGAATTGTTAGATTCTGAAAAAACCAAGTTATAAACTTGAGTTAAAGTCATGAGGAACTTGAAAGGTTAAGTTATGATAATGCCTTAGTTACTTGAAATTTGATTACTTGACAAAATTAAACAAGACAAGTAAAACCATGAAAAGTCTATTACAAAGTCTGAAAACATTTGAAGTAAAGTAGATTACATAAGGGAAAGGAATTAGGCATTTGGCTTAGAAGGCACAGAATCCTCCCCAGAGCTGCTGCCGGAGCCATTCTTGGAACTTTCCTCAGAAGTTTTCTGAGTTGGCCCATCAGAAGCTTCCTCGGAAGTTTCTGAAGAGGTCCCCGTTGAAGTCTCTTCGGCTGAATCTTCAGTCGCCGTCGGTTGGGGAGTTTCCTTTGTAGGCTCCTCCACCTTGGCTTTCTTAGCAATAGGGATATATTCTTCTTTAGAAGAGGATTCATACTCCCCTGAGCTAGACTCAATCTCCTTCCTTTTCTGACCTTGGACCTGGCTCCCCAATGGCACTCTGAATGAGGAGGCTCCCTGAGCAGATGAAGGGGCAGAATTACCTTCCTTAATAAGATCAACCAGCTTATTAGTTACGCCTCCAAGGGGACTTGCTAAGGACAAGGAAAGAGATATTTCTCAAGAATTTCAGGAAACTCGTCCTGAATAGCCTCTACAGTGGCGTCCTAGCCTTCCTTATAGCTAACAGGATGAAGGAGGGCGTCTTGCTTCACCATCAGATCTTTGAACTCCTGAGAGTCCATCCAGGTATCGAAGGCTTTTTCTTTTTCATCTTTAAAAATCACTATCTCAGCCCGAGCCGTTTCCAGGTTAGAGGTTGAGGAGGAAAGTTGGGCCTTGAGGTTTTCAATTTGTTGGTTGGCCTCATCCAGTCTCTTGGTTGTGTCTTCTAAACCAACCTTCCAAGCCTTATCCTGGTGAAGCGCCCCTTGAAAATGGACATTTTCCTGAAAGGAATAAAGAAAAAATGAGTGCGACAAGTAAGGAAAATTATGACAAAAGAAAAGTTACCGTCGCTAGGGCCTGAGCACCAAAAATCTCATTAGCCTCCAAGTCCTGTTGGAGGAAAAAGTCTTGGTAGTCTATCAGGGAAATAGACTGGATTGACCATTCTTTGGCGTGTTTCATATTGCCAATGATCGTGTCTTTTCCCAGGATTCCCCAAGTGGGTTGGAAGAAGGCCCCTAGCTTCTATTTTTGTACGCAAGGGTTGGTTGGGGCCTTCTTCGTCCCCTTCTCTTGCTTGAAGCAGAAACTCAGGGAAGCGATCCCCAAGGCGCGGGTCCTTAAAGACCTTTCCAGCGCGCTTCATCCTGGTTGTTTCCAGGTCCTTAGGCTTGGTAGCCTCTTCAATCTTTTCTGCCACTGCATAAATTAAAGAAAAAGGAATTGAAAAGATAGTAAAGTAAAAGGCAAAAATAACATAAAACAACTAAAAAGGAAGGGAATTTACGTTTCATAGGAACGGGAGAAAGACCACGTTCCACGAGGACCATCTCTCTAATAAGGTCCCATGAATGGGATGTCCCGTTATCCTGGGTAAGGAGATTAAAGGCCTTAGCCTCCTCCTTAGTCAAAATGATATTGTTTGGGCTGCCGTCAACAACTTGCCCAAAGAATGAGCGAAAAAGCGTCCCCTAGTCACCGCTTTCCCAGTGAACATAGAGAACTCTTTCTTCCACCCCAAGTTGTTATCAGGGATGGACTTCCCATTCATGATGTGAGGAATGGTGGGGCGCTGGTTCAGAGAAACCCTTGAACTGAAAAATCTTTCTAAACACGGCGACCGTAGGGGGTACGTCATGTTTGGCGCATTTCAACAAGAAGCAAAGGATCAACCTCCAAGAGTTTGGAGGGAGTTGGCAAGGGCTTATGCCCACATCTGCTAGGAAGACTGGAATAAGTGGATGAAAAGAAAGTCTGATACCTGCCCTCAAGGTGTCCCTAAAGACACATAAGGAGTCCTTCTTCCAGTGGCAAGCCCTGTCGGCCGGACCTGCAGAAACCAACTTGTATGGCTCCTTGACCCTGAAGAAAGACCTCATTTTGTCCAACTCCTTTGGATCCCGAAAAAGTTGACGTGATCAAACGCATCCAGATGAGCGTCGGACAGATATCCGTCCCCTCGGGTGTTGATCATGTCAATCAAGGAAGTATACCTTGATCGAATAGGGACCTCGTTCGACTTTTTGGCCACATTCATCTTGGCCAAACGAGTTATTCTCTTATCTGCCATCTGAAGAAAACAGAAGAAGAACAATTTTAAACACAAACTCTATGCATAAAAAGTGCAGAAAAATTAATAGAGTAAGAGAGTATCTATCTTACCTGGAATGATGCTCGAAATAGGGCTGGATTTCTAGAAAGAAAGCTTTGAAAAACTTGATCTCCGACCTACAGTTTTCCTTAAGCCTCTAAGGTTTTTGAGAAGAAGAAGAGAGGTAGGGAATTGAGAAATGAGAAGTGAGGAGTGAACACGTTCACTCACTCATTTATATAGGAAAGGAGAAGAAGACAAAGGGACACAAAAGCCCATTAAGTGAAGGCCCAAGGTAAAAAGCCCAACTTTCAGAACTTTCTAAGGAATTCTATAAGTTTCCAAAGAACCCCGGAAGGTTCTCAAGAATTATACAGGCCCAAATCCAGGCCCAAATCCAAATTGGATTAGGAAAAGCCCAGGCCCAAATCCAAATTGGATTAGGAAAAGCCCAGGCCCAAATCCAAATTGGATTAGGAAAAGCCCAGTTCAATACAAATTTCTAGTCCAAAGAAAGACCAGGATTGAGGTCGTAGATGAGGTCGTGAGTCCTGTTCGAAATCTTTCGAACAAGAGCCTGAAAAACACCCATCAAAGAGACCAGGATTGACGTCGTAGCCCAGGTCGTCAATTCTGTTCAAAAACCTACGAATAAGAACCCTAAATTAAAAGCAAAAATTGACCAGGATTGAGGTTGTAGCTCAGGTCGTCAATTCTGTTCGAAAATCTTCAAACGGGAGGCCCATAAATTTAATTTTGACAGACCAGGATTGAGCTCGAAATATGAATAACTTCGACCAGAACCCTGGTCGAGATCCAGGTCGTGAATTGAGGTCGAAGTCTTTCGAACAGGAGCCAACAAATGACCAAAAATTCGACCAGAATCCAGGTCATGAATTCGACCAGGATCCAGGTCGAATACCTGGTCGTGAATCCTAGTCGTTTATATTCGACCAGGCTCCAATAGCTGGCAAAATAGTCGACCAGAATCAAGGTAGAATTAATGACTAGGATCCCGGTCGAAAAAAAAGCTGAAAAGGGAAAATTCCTGAAAAATAGAGAAAAGTCCCAAAAATTAAGAAGCCAGAAACCTCTATATAATGAGAATAAGGTAAATAAAGTAATGGGGAGGTTTCAAAACAACCCTGAAGCCACGTACAAGGCGAATTGTTGTAAATGTGTAGGTCGCTCCACACTTTACAAAAAACGATACCCTGTAAGGGAATAAATGAACTTAGCTTCTGAGAAATCTTTTACGGTTTCCCAGAATTTGGGGGGCAAATGATAGGGAATAAAATAAACCCTGATTGCGTAATTAATATCGCATTGATTACGAGAAATGGGATAATACTAAAGCCCTGAATATTAATTAATTTTGTTATTAATTAATATCCAGGGTAAATCAGCTTCATCGGGATATATAAGCCTTGACTTTGATACAAGGTCTGGGCTACGTACAAGGCCCATTGAGAAGATGTATGACATTCAGACCAAGAAGGATAACACATTGATCAGGCTTGATGGACCAGATCAGGCCTGATGGAACAAAGAAGGCCCGAATGGCCCACAATATTTACTATTTTTGTAGTTGATAAGTGTGGTAAAAATCAGCCACTAAAAAAGTCATACTAAAGGTCCGGAACATTGTGGATCAGCATCCAAAAGACCTCATAGGATAAAGAATCAATTTCCTACTTCTTAGGACTCCAAAGTCCATTATAATTCTGAGACTTGTCCACAAAGTCTCTTAGACCAAATCTAATTCGAGGTGAGCCACACCTATATAAGGGGTCTCACCCCCACCAATCAGAACTACGTTTTTAGCTTGATTTTCTAATTCACAGAGATACGTAGGCATCTCGTAAAGGCAGATTTAAGCTACGAAACACGAGAGTAGCCATTAAAGGCCTTGAGCTCCCGCACCTTAGTAATAAATACAGCAGTTAATACACCCTAAGTTTTTATCCATAACAGGTTGCATAGTAGATTGTAACTAGTTGTAAGTTACAACATTAGTTGCATGGATTGTTGCATATAATATAATATTTTTTATTTCAAACTTTTTTAATGGGTTGTATAAAAGGTCAAAATTAATACTAATTTGCATATATCATAGGGTTTTTTCCTATAATATGTAATTTGAAACTGGTTTCCCCATTTGGGTTTATACGGTTAACCTTTGGGGTTCATTATTCCAGGGTTTTTAGAATAAATCCGTTCCCCTGGGATTAAGGGACAAATTAGGGTTTAGGGTGCATGGTTTAGGGATTTAAGGCCTAAACCATAGAGCCTAAACCTCTAATTTGAAACTGGTTTCCCCCCTTTGGATTGATCTGGTTAGCCTTTGGGGTTCATCATTTTAGGATTTTTAGAATAAACCTGTTTCCCCGGATTAAGGGAAAACCTCTAATTTGAAACCGGTTTTCCCCATTTGGGTCGATCCTATTAACCTTTGGGGTTCATCGTTTTAAGGTTTTTAGAATAAAACTGTTCCTTCGGGATTTAGGGACAAATTTAGGTTTAGGGTTCAGGGTTTAGGGCCCGGACCCTTAACCTCTAATTTGAAATCGGTTTCCCCCCTTTGGGTCAATGGGAATTAAAAATATGGATTATAACATAAAATCAACTCAATTCACGACAGAAATTGACACTTTAAATTTGTCTAAAAGCAATGCAATTAAAATCAAAGCATAAACTTGGTCGCATTCCAAAAGGCCGAAAAGAATATCGATTTTGATATTAAAAAATCAAAAAAAGAACATGCAGAGGCGCAACTGAATTCACAACACAATTCGACAATTTAAGTTCTTCTAAAATCAATGCAACTAAAACCAGAGCATATAACCTGGTGGCATTCAACAAGCCCGAAAAGAGCATCCATTTTGACATTAAAAAATCAATAAAATATTTAGAGGTGCAACTTAATTCACAACAAAATTCGACACTTTAAGTTCTTTTAAAACCAGTACTACTAAATTTACAGTATAGAACCCGGTAGCATTCAGCAAGGCCGAAAACAACATTGTTAGGTCACACACACTGTAGAGGGGGGTGAATACAGTGTATAATACAATAAAATCGAACTTTAATATCTTAAGTAACAGAAAACAAACTTTATTGAAATAATAAACTCTATTACAGTATGGAACTGTTACCTCTCAGTGATGAACAAATATCACGAGAGCTGCTAGGGTTACAATAAATAATCTTCTCTAATATGATAACACTTATAGTGTAAACCCTATGTCTGTGTTTATATACTACACAGTTACAAGATAATCGCTAATTGATATGGAATATAATTTTGCTTCCTAAAATATATCAATCTGATATCTTTTCTTCCAAGTATTCCATTCTTCACGGAACTCCTTCTTCGTGCATATCTCTTCTTATGTTTATCTCGATCTTCTTTTCTTTAATCAGCTATTGTCCTTATCTGAACGTCCTTCAGCACTTAAGTTCTGATATCTAACTTCTGATGATTATCTCCTGATAATATAAGTATTGATATCCTTAAGTCCTGACTTCCAGTATAAGTACTGATTAATGGTTAAGTACTGACTTGTCATGTTAAGTAAGATCTGAAATCTAAACATAAATCATATTAGCCATGACATTATCAAATATATCTAACAATCTCCCCCAACTTGTAAATTAGCATAATATACAAGGTTAACAGATATTTGATGATGTCAAAAACATTAAGTACAAATGCATGAGAATTAGACTAGATAACTACAACTTACAGTCCTTAAAGCTTTACCAATATTTAACTTCTGATAACAACTTCAGTCTGTTCAAATATCAGAATTTAAGCAGTTGTAGATCTTTGACTTGGCTTCATTATCTGATCTCTTTGATGTCAGGAGTTGTTCTGAGATAGTTCTTCAACAAACATCTCTCAGCATATCTAAGTTCATCAATCATTCTCCTTTTGGCATCTTTAAGGTCTGCAGTATCTTCACCAATTTGAAAGATTGCAGCTCTGAGATCATTGATCTTTGCTTTTCTTATATCCTGATCCAGTCTGATCAAATAAGCTTTATCAGACTCAAGATTGAATTCCACAGCCCTGTACCCTAGAAAGGTAGTTATAATTTGAGCAGAATTGGGCTTCATTTCAACTATATCACCCTTGTGATCTCTGTACTTTGGAACGTATGTGCTGTCAAACTTAACAGAATAAAGCCTTTTCTGTCTCTGAATCTGATCCTTCAAATAGTTTGCAGCAGTCCCTGTCAATCTGTCATCCACTTGAAGTAAGAATAGTACATGCTCCAATTCTTCAAAATACTTCAACGGAATGGCATTTTGCCTTATATGATAAACCCTACCATCTGTCATGAAATACAACAAGATGTATTCTTTCAAGTAGGTATGGTAAACCATTTGTACAGATTCCAGTTGATTCAATCTCTCAGGAGTTGCTCCAATACCTGGTTCACTCAAGGAAGTTGGATCATTGGTAGTGTTCTATATTCTCCTTTCATCAGCACTTCCCAATCAAGTTTTATCTCTTGCTTCCTTTCCAGTAACTACTCTTGCTTCGAAACCACTTGCAGTAGTCTTCAAAGGTTGAGTCTGTTTTGCTTTAGTGAATCCTGGTAGGAGTGTCTATGGTCTATCTTCTGATATCAAGTTAACTTGAGCTATGTCAGAGGTTACTTGCTTCTTCTGAATATCAGAACTTCCAATTTCTTGACTCTGAATAACTTGAGCCATGTCAGAGGTTGTTTTAAGAACTTTTCTTGAAGTCAGAGCAAGATCATCCTTTTCATCAGTAATTTCTTCATCCCCAGGAGGTACATAAACCTTGATAGGTTCACCAACCTTTTCTTTACCCTTGGATCTTGGATCTATCTGTGGTTGTGATCTAGCCAATGTTGCTTCAGAATGTGTCCTTTCTTTGATCACAATGCCTTTGAGTTTTGGAAGTGGCTTTTTACCAGAAGCTTCAGATTTAGATGTGACTTTCTCTGATTTAAGCCTGGCTTCTTCTTTAATTAAACTCTCCAAGTCCATTCCTGGATTTTCCTGAAGAAATAACTGTCTTGACATTTCCTCATCAAGATCTAAAAGTTCATCAGAACTTATCCTTTTACCAGTAGCAGAACTTATTCTTTTCCCAGTATCAGAACTTGTCCAGTGACTAGCTTGTCTTTATATGAATCCTCTACCTTGACTATGACCTCTACCCATTCCAGAGCTTCCTCGATCATCTTTTCCATCATCCTTACCTTTCAGTGTCTTGTCAGTCTTGCATTTGGACTTAATTACTTTCTCCCCCTTTTTGGCATCAGCAGGTAATAGAAGAGAGACAAGCAATTCCACTAAAGATTGGATTTCATTAAGTTGTGATTGCTGAGAAGCTTGATTTTTTAGAATATCATCAATCTGAGCTTGTTGATTATCTTGAGTCTTCTCAATATAAGCAATCCTGTCAAAGGTAGGTTGGAAGAACTTTTTCTTATCAATCTTGTGAACTTGTTCTTGCTTCATTAGTTCTTCCCTTAAGAGATGTAACTCTGCATGAGTATTTGAACGAAGACCTTGTAAATGTTTAGTACTCAATGTAGTGACTCTAAGCTGTGTTTTGAAATCATTAGTATTTAACATCTCATCAGCTTTTGTCAATTGCTTAGCCAGATTCTGTACAGTTGGAACACAGGTGACTGAGTTCCATTCCTTAGTCCACTCCTGTCCTGCAGGAGTTTCACTCCAAGGCACTGGTGCTTCTCTGGTAACAAACTTCTTAACAAGTTCAGACTTAAGAGTAGTTTGTTGAGGAGCATGTCCTGAAGGACCTGCTGCATCAGCATCTGCATTTGTAGCAGCATCACCAGTATCTCCAGCATTTGTAGCATCAGAACTTACAGAATCAGTATCTTCTGATAAAACAACAGTGTGAGTAGCAATGGAGGCTTCAACATCCTCTAGTTGCTGATCTGGTTCTAAGTTCTGATCAACAGCCAAATCCTGATGCTCACCTAAAGTCTGATCATCAGCATCATGATGCAGAGAAGGTGTTGTAGATAACTCTGGAGTTTGAACAGCATCATTAACAGGTGTTGGTGAAGGATTAGTTGCTGTTGGAGCTTCTAAGAGAATTACTTCAGGCACAACCAAGGTTTGAACATCAATATCAGCACTTGTGCCTGGATCAACAGGAGACACAGATGGTGTGTTAGCCTTTTCAGAAACAGCTTCCTTAGATGTAGTTGATGGAGAAGAAGTGACTGTAGCGAATTCCTTGTCTTGTGAGATCAGAGATTCCTGATCCCCTTCCTTAGCTGCTTCCTCTTCATCATCTGAAACTGGCCTTTTTGCCCTCTGTTTCTTGTATCTCGTTGTTGATTTGGATTCCTTGGGAGTTTCAGGAATTGTCATTCTTCTAAGCCTTTTGAGAAGCCTAGATCCCCCAATTCCAGAATCCTTCTGATAAATCTCTTTCTCAGCTTCACCTACAACAGGTTCTGAAGAAGGAACCTGGTCCTCAGTATCAGATTCATCTCTCAAGGCAATCCTCCTTCTCTTTTGAGGTGTTTGAGGAACAATCTTTGTCCTCTTTGGCTTGGAGGATGAAGGCTTCACAGTAGGTGCTGAGGATGAGGGTTGAACAGTCTGTGAAGTGGAGAGATAGGATTTGAGATATTTCCTGAGGGTAGGTTGAGTAGAATGAGTGGTAGGTGCTGAGGATGATGGTTTTTGAGTGTTTGTTGTTGGTTGGACATCAGAGTAAACAGATCTATAAGTATCAGGATCAGCATTTACTAGGATCTGTTTTACAGACTGAGGAATCTGTAATGGTCTAACCACTGATTTCTTAGTGTCAGCATTTATCATGTCATTAAAGTAACGTTTTGCAACTTTAAAAGGCGGGGTTGAGGAACTGACTAATTGAGATTCATCAGTACAAAAAGTATAAATAAGTTGACATAATCTAGCAAAATAGACAACATTCCTATCCTCTGTCATCCTATCCCCAATAAAACCAATTATACCAGTTGCAAAATCAAAATGAGTTTGATTTATAATAGCATACCCGATGTGTTGACTCAGAATTGGGATAGCATCAAAATTCGAACATTTGTTCCCAAAAGCTTTAGTGATGCAGTCGAAGAAGAAGCTCCATTCTCGTCTGATATGAGCCCGTTTCAACTGCCCAAGTTTTGGCAAACTCTTTTCATACCCCAAATTTGCCATTAACTCCTGAAGAGCTGATTCTTCTGGAATTGAAAAGGTACAACCGTCTGGGAGATATAGAGCCTTGCGTATTGTACCAGGAGTAACTGCATAAGAAGAATCACCCACTTCGAAAACAATACTAGGAGTGCCATGTCTACCACCATCATCAAAGTGCCCAGTCCGCCAAAACGTCAGAACTTGTTGGCTCGAAAAGACTGAAGGCTGGGTTAATGCATACCCAATCTCACTGTGTGCAAGAAGATCTTGCACAAAATGCAATTCAGATGGAGCTACAGCATGATCAAGAATTGCAGCATAGTTGTTTGGAACAAACTTAGCTCCATCAATGATTAAATCCTTAGGTGCCATGTGAAAAATTGAGATGTAAAAGTGCCTGTTAGGTGTTTGATAAAATGTCTGTATGAAAAACCAACGTGAGAAGAAGAGAGAAAGAGAGTAAAAGCAAGTAGAGAGAAAAAGTATGAAGGAAATAAAAGATTAAAGAAATCCTCTCTCTGTCGTACTTATACTCTGGAAAAAAATGTTACCGTTGGACACCTGTCAGACATGCAGTAATAACGGATAGTTACTGGGCGCGAGAAAACAGTAATCATTACTTGCCCACTTGCCTGTTTTCAAGGAAAAACCGTTTCACTTACCCAGAAATTCCATTATTCAAGGTGAAACAGTTTTAATTCAAAATTGAAACCGTTCCCACTGATTTAATTATTTTTTCACTGCATCATTAATATTCTGAAAAGAATTCAAGTGAAAATGACCAAGATAAATTATATGAGTAAGTACTGATAAAGGAAAATCAGAACTTAAATTAAAACAGAATTTATATGGTCATCAGAATATGAATAATTATCAAGATTTATCAATGCATTACACAATAACTTAGAGACAAAATCTTGAAACAAAAACAAATTTCATTAATATATCAAGAGAATACATTCATGAAATTGAAATTACATCAGTACTTATACAAGATTTCCCTAAGCTACTAACCCTAACATCAACAGCCTTAGTCCTAGCTCAAGAAGCATGGCAAGGCTGATGATGAAGAAAAACAGGAAGAAGAAAATAAATCATTTCTTTTTCCTACTCTCGACAAACAGAATGGCGAGTCGGATGATTCGCTCTTGCTGGCGGAGAGCTTCCAGCCTTTCCTCCTCCAATCGCTCCAGATGGCGATGGTAATCCATATAGAAGAACAGGAGGTGGTTCAGTACTTCCTGTAGGACAGAGTCCCATATCTCCTCAGGATTGGTCGTGACGTGCCATTCCTGCTGCCAATCAGCACAGCTTAGCTCCATATTAAATGTTTGGTAATTCAAAAACATGTTGTATCTGACCATTGTGTTTTTGAAAGAATAAGTATGAAGGTAAGTTTGTGAGAAAGAATTTGATGAGAAGGCTGATGTGAAGAGGTTGCTTATATAGGCAAGTGAATGCCAGGAGACGCAAAGGAATTTAATGCTGACAGGTAGAATTAATTCTACTTCGTCTCCCCAGACTTTGAAAAAGAATAACATTCATTGGAAAGAGAAAACATGGTTTAATGCGCACAAGTAACAAGCAAAAGTAGACTGTTCAAGTACGAATACCATTAACCCTAACCATAGTGACTATTAATCTTCCACTTCAACATATTCTAGTTTGAGCCGAGATTGTTATCAAATTTTATCCACAGATAAGTCAAGTAAAGAATTTAGACTGTAATATCAGAACTTAGACTTATATCAGAACTTAACAGTCATCAGAACATAATTTCTTAACTCGAAAAAGGAATGCTTATCTGATTAAATCCTCATACAAGTTCTGAGTTATACTCTTCAGAACTTAATCTTCAGAATATGCAACCAGAACTTGTCCTCAGAATTAGTGCAAGGTGACACAATGACTGTTCATCTAAAACAACATAGATCACCACAGTGATTTTCATCATTCATATGGAGTGGTTAGTGTGTGCATTAAGCTAAATAGCAGACAAAGAGTAAAGTCTGATTCACTTCAGTACATCTTAGAAATAAGGCATAACTAAAATTTTGCTAAAGAGCTGTCATTATCCTGAAACCTACTGATGAATGAGTTCATGTTGAGTCCACCTCAACTGTTTTGTGCTAATTTTATGCATCTTTTTAAATTCTATTTTACAGTGGCTTCTCAGTGTAAGTGAGTCACAACTGCTTATCAGAATTTATGCTATTATCAGAGTATTTCTCCAGTAATCATAGAGTGTGAAAAGTCACCAAGAAAATATTTTGCTTTTCTAATGCATATTTACTTAATACCAGCAATGCTCTTGGGTCGTCCCTTCCATATTTTTACTCTAGATCTCAAAGGAGTACCTGATTTTATTCTTTGATCCTTTTGGTTTTTTTTTTGATAAGTGAGGTTTATCAGCACTTAGTACATTCAGCAGTTTTACTAGTATCAGAACTTAACAGATGAGTAGCATTATTCTAATTTGTGACTTAGTAATAAGATACACAAAGTAAACTCAACTAAGCTCAATTATCAGAATTTGCTTGTGTCATAAAATTTCCACAGAAATAATTACTTCTTACATGGGATCATTTGTTTAATGAAGACTACTAGGTCAGTATCTAGCACAGTTATCCTCATAGGATTGAATGGTTACTTAGACAGACATATCACTTATCAGAGTTTAGAAACATATATCAGACAACAGTCAGTACTTAAAAACATTTATCAATTAATCAAAGAATACACAAAGAGATTACATTCTGTAAAGACTGATCATAAAGTCTGATGCATCAGAACAAAACTAGATAGATTTAGAAAAAGAACCTGAAACCATTCCAAGTTCATTTACCAATTTTGTAAAAGTGGCTTCACACAGTGGTTTTGTGAAGATATCTGCTAGTTGTTGATCTGTTGGAACAAAGTGCAATTCCACTGTACCTTCATCCATATGTTCCCTTATGAAGTGGTACCTGATGTTGATGTGCTTTGTCATAGAGTGTTGAACTGGATTACCTGTCATAGCAATAGCACTTTGATTATCACAGTAAATAGGGATTTTGAAATATGTTAACCCATAATCCAGTAACTGATTCTTCATCCAAAGAATCTATGCACAACAGCTTCCTGCAGCAATATACTCTGCTTCTGCAGTTGATGTAGAAATTGACTTTTGTTTCTTGCTGAACCAAGAAACCAATCTGCCTCCAAGGAATTGGCAGCTTCCACTTGTGCTTTTCCTGTCAATTTTGCAACCTGCAAAATCTGCATCTGAGTAACCTATTAGTTTAAAATCTGATTCTCTAGGATACCACAAT
The DNA here is from genome assembly GCF_009905375.1 of Apium graveolens. Lineage (NCBI taxonomy): Eukaryota > Viridiplantae > Streptophyta > Magnoliopsida > Apiales > Apiaceae > Apium > Apium graveolens. The sequence continues at coordinate 126,799,483 of NC_133657.1, read as the reverse complement.
CCCAGATCAGCTGTTCCTTTAAGATACTTAAAAATTCTTTTCACAGCTGTTAAGTGAGGTTCTCTTGGATCTGCTTGAAATCTTGCACAAAGACAGGTAGCATACATGATATCAGGTCTACTAGCAGTTAGATAGAGTAGAGAGCCAATCATACCTCTGTAATCAGTAATATCTACTGATTTACCAGTATCCTTATCCAGTTTTGTTGCAGTGGCCATGGGAGTGGATGCACTTGAACAATCTTGCATTCCAAATTTCTTCAGCAAGTTTCTGGTGTACTTAGTTTGACAAATAAAAGTGCCTTCTTCATTCTGCTTGACTTGAAGGCCCAGAAAATAGCTAAGTTCCCCCATCATACTCATCTGATATTTTGACTACATCAGTTTGGCAAACTTCTTGCAAAGTCTGTCATTTGTAGAACCAAAAATTATATCATCAACATAAATCTGGACCAGAAGTAAGTCCTTTCCATGGTTGAGGTAGAACAGTGTTTTGTCTATTGTTCCTCTGTTGAATCCACTTTCCAGAAGAAACTGAGCTAAAGTCTCATACCATGCCCTAGGAGCTTGCTTAAGTCCATAAAGTGCTTTATCAAGCCTGTAGACATAATCTGGATGTTTGGAATCTACAAAGCCTGGAGGTTGTTCAACATATACTTCCTCCTCCAATTCTCCATTGAGAAAAGCACTTTTCACATCCATTTGAAAGACAGTAAACTTTTTGTGAGCAGCATAAGCCAAAAATATCCTTATGGCTTCTAACCTAGCAACTGGTGCAAATGTTTCATCATAATCAATTCCCTCATGTTAAGAATATCCTTTTGCAACCAGCCTTGCCTTATTCCTTGTAATTATGCCATCACTGTCAGTTTTGTTTCTGAATACCCACTTTGTACCAACAACAGATCTATTCTTTGGACTTGGCACTAGGGTCCAGACTTTGTTTCTTTTAAATTCATTCAACTCTTCCTGCATTGCTTGCACCCAATCAGCATCTTGAAGAGCTTCTTCCACTTTCTTTGGCTCAGTCTGAGAGAGAAAAGAATTGTAAAGACATTCATTTGAAGTACCTGTTCTAGTTCTGACACCTGCATCAGGATTTCCAATTATCAAATCAGGTGTATGTGATTTTGTCCACTTCCTTGCAGATGGAAGGTTGTCTCTAGAACTGGATGCTCCCCCATGATCCATGCTGTCTTCATTTTCATTTTCTGATGCTCCCCTTGAAACTATGCTCTCTGAATTGGATACTTCAGAATTTAGATTTTCAGCACTGGCAGAACTTGGCTTATCAGAACTTGACGAATCAGAACTTGAAGAGCCAGATGTATGTTCTGATGTTTCTTGAGATGTGGTAAGATCTTGAGTATGCTCCCCCTGCATAGGTGCATCTTCCTTTGACGTAGTCACCACAGTTTCAATAACATCAGAGTTTAATCCATCAGAGTTTACAGTATCAGGACTTAGACTGTCAGGATTTTCAGTATCAGAATTTGAGTCTTCATTTTCAAATCTCAGCTGATCATGGTCAATGAAATCTTCAAGACCAGTAATCTTCTTGTCATCAAAAGAGACATTGATAGATTCCATGACCATATTTGTTCTCAAATTATAGACTCTGAAGGCTTTTGTGGAAAGTGGATATCCAACAAAGATTCCTTCATCAGCTTTTAGATCAAACTTGGATAGCTGTTCAGGATGAGTCTTGAGAACAAAACACTTGCATCCAAATACATGAAAGTATTTCAGATTTGGCTTCTTTTTCTTCACCATCTCATATGGTGTTTTTCCATGCTTGTTAATGAGTTTTGCATTTTGAGTAAAACAAGCAGTCTGCACAGCTTCAGCCCAGAAATAGGTTGGAAGCTTTGCTTCTTCAAGCATTGAACGTGCAGCTTCAATGATAGTTCTATTCTTCCTTTCAACAACTCCATTTTGCTGTGGAGTTCCAGGAGCAGAAAATTCATGCTTTATTCCATGGTTTTTGAAAAACTCTTCCATTATCAAATTCTTGAACTCAGTGCCATTATCACTCCTTAAAATTTTCACAGAATCTTTAACCAATTTATCCAGATGTTTGACATGATCAATCAAGATAGATGCAGTTTCACTTTTTGTGTGCAAGAAATACACCCATGTGTATCTGGTGAACTCATCCACTATGACCAACGCATATTTCTTCTTTGCAATAGACATGACATTCACTGGACCAAATAGATCAACATGTAGTAGATGATAAGGATCAAGAATTGATGATTCAGTCTTGCTCTTAAAAGAAGATATTCTTTGTTTGGCTTTCTGACAGGAATCACAAAGGTCATCAGGAGCAAATACTGACTTTGGCAGTCCTCTCACAAGATCTTTCTTGACCAGTTCATTTATATTGTTAAAATTTAAATGAGAGAGTTTCTTGTGCCAATTCCAGCTTTCTTCAACTGATGCTCTACTCATCAGACAAATTGCAGAACCATCAGTACTTGTTGAAAGCTTAGCTTCATAAATGTTACCATGCCTGTATCCTTTCAAAACAACTTTGCCTTTAGATTTACTCACAATTTCACAGTGTTCTTCAAAGAAATCAACATGATAACCTCTGCCACAGATTTGACTTATACTCAGCAGATTGTGTTTAAGTCCTGAGACCAGAGCTACTTCTTTAATTATGACATTTCCAAGATTGATATTGCCATATCCCAATGTTTTTCCAATGTTGCCATCTCCATAAGAAACACTTGGGCCAGCTTTCTCCACAAAGTCTGATAGCAGGGCCTTATTTCCAGTCATATATCCTGAACATCTACTGTCCAGAACTAGAATGTTTTTCCTGTTGCCCTGCAATCACAAAGACCACTAATTATTAGTTTTAAGGACCCAGACTTTCTTGGATCCTTTGGTCTTATTAAGTTTGTTAACATTTGCAGCGGATTTAGCATCAAAGTTTATGTTAACATTTTTCTTATCAGAACTTACACTATCAGACTTTGAATCAGAATTTACACTAGAAGAAACAATGGAAACTTTCTTCAAAGAAGGTTTTATTTGATAATAATCATAGTACAAACTATGATATTCCTTACAAGTATAAATGGAATGCCATAAACTACCACAATGAAAATAAGGATTTTGTGGTTTGTATCTAACAGACTGACTCTTAACTCCTGATTTTGAAGGTAAGGAGTTAATATTCTTATTCTTCCTGCAAAAAGAAGCCAGATGGTTAGAACTTCCACAGTTATGACATGTTTTCCTAGGAGCATCAGGAACAGGTTTATAATCATTGCTTTTATTCACACCTTCATTTCCATTCCTATTTTTCCTAGGTGATTTTACCTTGTTTGCATTCTTAACATCTTTCAGCTTATGCTTAAGCTGCTTCTTTGTCATTAAGCCTATGTTCACTTCAGCTGTCTTTTCCTGTTTTAGTTTGTCAGAAGTTAATTCCTCTTTAACTTCTGATTTCTCATTTTCAGACTTTACAGTTACAAACTTAACAGGTTTTAACTTTGGCTTTTGCTTAACAACGGGCTTAATTTCTTCAGTTCCTTTATCATTCTTATCCTCTCCATAACCTAAGCCCTCTTTCCAGTTTCCACTACTTAGCAAATTTTGAGTTGTTTTGCCAGAGTTAGTCCAAGTCCTGATAATCTCTCTTTCCTTTTCTAACTCAGTTTTTAGAGATTCATTCATTTTTAGCACTTCATCCCTTACATAAAAAGCATCATCTCTATCCTTCTGAGTTTGATGGAACATAACTAACTCTTTTTCTAAGAAATCATTTCTTTTCTTAAAAGCAAGATTTTCAAAAGTTAATCTTTCACATGTTAAAGTTTGATCTCTATAACTAACAAACATGGTTTTAAGATATCTTCTCAACTCATTAATATCATCAGTATGAAAAGCATAAGTAGACTGAGGTACCTTTGTATCAGCAGCTTCAGAACTGCTCTCAGCACTTTCTTTATCAGCATTTGCCATCAATGCATAGTTCTCTTCACTTTCAGAGTCTGAGGTGTCTGTCCAGCTTTTCTGCTTTGTGACAAGAGCCTTGCCTTTATCACCCTTTGACTTCTTGCAATCAGGAGATATGTGGCCTTTCTCACCACAGTTATAGCATTTAACATTTGTATAATCTCCTCTGTCAGACTTTCCTCCTCTGCCTTCAGATCTTCTGAAATTCTTCTTATCAGAACTTATGCCTTTCCTGGAAAACTTCTTTCCCTTCCTGAACTTTCTGTATACAATCTTTGTGATACCTTTCACCATAAGAGCACACAGCTTCATCATCTCCTCATCAGCATCAGTCTCAGGCAAGCTTTCAGAATCTGAGTCATCATCATTTTCAGAACTTGATGACTCAGTTTCAGACTTTATTAAAAGAGCTTTACCCTTGTCTTTCCTTGAGGAAGCTGCTTTGGGGGATTCTTCTTAGCCTTAAGAGCAACTGTCCTTGACTTTCCTCCTTTCCTCTTGCTTCTTTGTTCCATCTCAAGTTCATGAGTCTTGAGCATTCCATAGATTTCATCAAGAGTTATTTCATCAAAATTGTAGTTGTCTCTTATTGCATTGCCTTCAAATCCCAGCATTCAGGAAGAGCTAAGAGGAATTTAAGGTTTGAATCTTCAAGATCATACTCTTTATCAACCAATGACAAATCATTCAAAAGTTTGACAAATCTATCATATAAATCATTCAATGACTCATTAGTCTTTGAGTCAAAATGTTCATACTCTTGAGTGAGTATTGTCTTCCTGTTCTTCTTAATTGTGTCAGTTCCCTGACACCTTGTTTCCAGAGCATCCCATATCTCCTTAGCAGTCTTGCAGTTGATTACCCTGTTTGACATTACATTATCAATGGCACTATGCAGTAAGTGTCGTACCTTAGCATCCTTAGCAATTGATGCTATATCTTCAGCAGTATAATCACTCTTCTCCTTTGGTACGGTCTTTGCTGCTTCACCTACAACTGCAACAGCGAGCTTGGTTGGTTTGTGAGGCCCTTCCTTGATTCTATCAAGGTATTCTGGATCTGTTGCTTCCAGGAACATGGTCATCCTTACCTTCCATATGGGATATTCAGATGGTCTCAGTATGGGAACTCTGATAGTCTCATACCGACTTTGAATTTGTGTCTTTGGAGGTTCTTCAGTTTTGGTAGGCTTAGTTGGAGTTTCTGTGTCAGACATGATTGTGTTTGGATCTTTAACTGTATGTGTGTTAACAGATTAGCTCTGATACCACTTGTTAGGTCACACACACTATAGAGGGGGGGTGAATACAGTGTATAATACAATCAAATCGAACTTTAATATATTAAGTAACAGAAAACAAACTTTATTGAAAAATAAACTCTGTTACAGTATGGAACTGTTACCTCTCAGTGATGAACAAATATCACGAGAGCTGCTAGGGTTACAATAAATAATCTTCTCTAATATGATAACACTTATAGTGTAAACCCTATGTCTGTGTTTATATACTACACAGTTACAAGATAATCGCTAATTGATATGGAATATAATTCTGCTTCCTAAAATATATCAATCAGATATCTTTTCTTCCAAGTATTCCATTCTTCACGGAACTCCTTCTTCATGCATATCTCTTCATATGTTTATCTCGATCTTCTTTCCTTTAATCAGCTACTGTCCTTATCTGAACATCCTTCAGCACTTAAGTTCTGATATCTAACTTCTGATGATTATCTCCTGATAATATAAGTACTGATATCCTTAAGTCCTAACTTCCAGTATAAGTACTGATTAATGTTTAAGTACTGACTTGTCCTGTTAAGTAAGATCTGAAATCTAAACATAAATCATATTAGCCATGACATTATCAAATATATCTAACAAACATCGATTTTGGCATTAAAAAAATCAAAAAAATATGCATAGGATCAACTGAATTCACAACACAATTCGACACTATAAGTTCTTCTAAAACCAATGCAACAAAAACCAGAGCATAGAATCCGGTGGCATTCAACAAGCCAGAAAAGAGCATCAATTTTGACATTAAATATTAAAAAAATATATACAGAGGCGCAACTAAATTCACAACACAATTTGATATTTTAAGTTTATCCAAAAGCAATGCTATTAAAATCAGAGCATAGACCTGGTCGCATTCCACAAGCCCGAAAAGAGCATCAATTTTGACATTAAAAAAAATAAAAATTCAAAGGTGCAACTCAATTCACAACACATTTTGACGCTTTTAGTTTTTCTAAAATCAATGCAACTAAAACCACAACATGGAACTTGGTAGCATTCCAAAAGGTCGAAAATAACATCGATTTGGATATTAAAAAATCAAAAAAATACGCAAACTAGAAACTAAGTTCAGCACATGATTTCACACTTCACATGCAACTGAGTTCAAACAAAATCCAAAAAGATCCTGTTGTTCACTTTCTGAGCCTAAAACTAGAGCAGAATTCTCATAAAAAATAAAAACTATGTATACTAGAAACTATGTTTACCACATGATTTCATAGTTCATATGCAACTCGAATGAAGAAAATTCAACTTAGATCAACTTGATTCATTCAATATCCTAAAACTAATCCTCCAATTTTTCAAAAAAAATGAAAACTATAAACTCAAGCAACTCAATTCAGATTTTACGGTTTCTATTAAACTTAATTGAATTATAATTCAAACAGATCAAATTACTCTATATATTTGAAGATTCAAATAAGATTTTGTTTTCAAATCAAACCAAATCGGAAACACAATATGTATAGTGGGTTATAAACAACCGAAAGAAAGAGATTAAAATTAATTGTTACCTTCTATCAATTTGCAAATTAGTTTCCAACGATTTGTTTAATTAATTGCAGTAGAATCAGAGAGAAGATGTCGCCGTAACTATATTTGCAAAATTAAATAATTAGTATAGTCAACTGGCGTACGCTTGCAAATATTCTAAAAAACATTAAATAATTTCCCATTTTTTAAACTTTTTTAAATATATTTTTGAAAATTTCCCTTTAAATTTATATGCAATATAAATTTATAATAAGATGTATTTATTAAAATATGAAAAATTAATATTAATAATTAATTAATTAATTAATAATATTTATTAATTAGTTTTTGATAAATTCCCAAAAAAGAATAAAATTAGTATTTTTTTATAATTTTTTTAAAAATAAAATTTGGAATATACCTAATATTTTACAATATATATTTCAAAAAAATAAAATTATGAAAAAATAATTAAAAAATTATAATTTGAAATTTATAATATAGGCCATTTAACCCTAACAATGGAGCTATTATTTTTTTGGGCAATTGAAACTGAAAAGGTGACGTACTGAATCGAATAGTGGCTATAAACACATATATATGGCTACACACACATATACATGGCGTTTGAATTATGTTTCTATGGATGATAAAAGCTGAGAGTTTATTGTCTCTGTGTAATTACAAAGAAAATCTGTTGCTAAGCTCAAATATGGCCATCACTTTCATCTGGGTAATTGTTTGACCTTTTTAATATTGTATTACTTATTTATGTTATTATTTTTGCTGTTGTTAGTTTTTAAAATGCTTGTTTAATTAGGGTTATTTATTTATGCTTCTATAGTGTTAACTTAGTTTGAATATGGTTTTATATGGAAGTGTGAAATGCATATTTTTGTTTTGGGTGCTTTTATAATTTGTTAAGTTGTTTGATCATAAATTTTCTCTCTGGGTTTTTACGGAAGCTTGAAATGGAAGAACCCTAATGAGGAAACAAATGAAATGGTTTTTGCTCTGTTTGAGAATGTTTTTATATTATCTAATGATTGAATTCTAGGGTTTAATTGTTGTAAATGATGTAGGGATGTTGATGAGTTCAGGGAATAAATATTACATGTCATATGTACGTTGTTCTATTCGTTTAGTGAGGTTGATCTTGGATCAAATACTTATGGCATTAACATCAAGTTTATACTTGTTGGAAATCTTAAGTTGCCATTTGCCAAATTAATAATCTTTGTTTAATTGGGATGAGGAAGGTAACCGTGTTATTCTTCTTATCTACAAATGAATTTCTACAGTTATTATGCTTGGTTAATTTGTTAGTGATCAGCCATCTCAGAAGTTTGTCTATAGATCCTTCGGGTAGATCCAATCGTACCTAAAGGAGTTAATGATAATGTACAAACATGTGTTCATGTCCTGCTTCATCAGCTAAACCATTACTAGTTTATGGAGATGCAAGATTCAGGAATCAAACTTAAGTTGATTTCATTATGGAATCGTTTGATGTTAAACATCATCATGTTTCAATACTTTAGTGGCATTTTATCATCTGGTGACGGAAGCTTTTTACTCTTATTTAGTCTGCTAGTTGCCTGCTGCGAAAATAAATGTAATTAATTAATCAATTTATCATTTTATGTTAGTTTCACATTTTTTTATTTGAAATATTATTACTTTTCAGTTACTCCTATACTTTTTAAAAAGAACAAAAACAACTCCTTTTTATTTTAAAGTCGAGTATCTTTGCATATTTGTTAATAAAATCCCTGGTGTATCTGAAATAATCTTTTTGTATCTTATTTAAAAAACACTAAACCCCACTCAATTTTTTTTAAATATTTCGAGAATATAAGATACCTACCGTTATATTCTTGTAAATATAGAAACAATCAGCCTGACTCTGACCATCAATTAACCTTGATAGAACGATTACCAGTAAACTATACACTATAATCACATTATGAAATCCAGAAAAGATATTTTACAAGATATATTTTTCCTTATAGATATTAAGATAACTAAATTCATCTCCTTTTATGCTTGCCCTCTGTTTGAATTAATACACACAAACACATCTCTATCTTCTTTGAATTTTGTTGCAATGGATAATATAATAGCTGAGAATTTGTTGCTTGTTTGTTCAATATGCCTCGAGTCGATCTCTGATCACGGCGAAAGATCTATGGCTAAGCTCAAATGTGGCCATAAATTTCATCTTGGTATTTTTACTGATTTTATAATATTGAAAAGGATTGTTCACTAAGGTTTATGAAATGTGTGGTTTGTTTGATTGTTTGTGTTGTTAAGGTGTCAGTTATTTCAATCGTGATTGTAATTTATATATAAATTTAAAAAAAGGATTTTTCTCGTGTTGTGTGTGTGTTATTTGTGTGTTGGGAATGCACATGTATTACATTTCAGATGTTTCCTGTTGACTGAAGCTTTCGACTACTTTATTTCATTTGCTAGAGGCCTGCTGCCAACATAAAACTAATTATTAAATTATTAATTAGTTTATGTTACTTTCCGCATTTTACGTTTGAAATATTATTAGTTTTCAGTTATTCTTATACTTTTCAAAGAGAACAAATGTAAATCCTTTTTATTTTTTTAGTCAAGTATATTTGTGTGTTTGTTCGTAAAATCCTGGTGTATCTGAAATAATCTTTTTATATCTTATTTAAAACACAAGGCCCCACTCAATTTTCTTTACATATTTCGATAATATAAGATACCTACCATTATATTATTGTATATATAGTAAAAATCAGCCTGATCGTGACCGTCAATTAACCTTGACCGAACGATTATTATTAGTAATACATACACTATAACCAGATTACGAAATCTAGAGAAGATATTATACAATATATATCTCTTTTGATATATATTAATATAACAAAATTCACCTCTTTCTATGCTTGCCCTCTGTTTGAATTAATACAGACACATTTCTATCTTCTTTGAATTTCGTTGCCATGGATAGTGTAATAGCTGCGAATATGTTGCTTCTGTGTTCAATATGCCTCGAGTCGATTTCTGATCACGAGGAAAGATCTGTGGCTAAGCTCAAATGTGGCCACAAATTTCACCTCGGTATTTTTTGTTGTACTTTTATAATATTGAGAATGATTGTTTAGTAAGGTTCATGGTATGTGTGGTTTGTTCAATTGTTTGTACTGTTACGTTGTTTAGTAATTTCAATCGTGATTATAATTTATATGAAAAATTAAAAAGGGGTGTTTTTGGTGTTGTGTGTGTGTGTAATTTGTGTGTTGGTATGTACATGTACTACTAGTATTGAGTTTTTTTATTGTAAATTGTCGATGCGGTTTAATATCGAACCTTTAAATGGCTGTTATTTTGTTAGGTATATATGGTTTTGATTTATGTCTTATTTGAAATTAGAATTGAGTTCTGTGAAATGATAGAGCTTTAATTTTTTTAGGTGGTGGAGCACGGTGATGAGGTTACAAGTTAAATTTATTACTCGTTTTGAGAACAACGAATATATAAATATATATATATTTATATATATATATTTATTTATTTATTTGGGCAAATTTCATTTGCATAAAATTTATATTATATTTTATTTTTGGAATTTAAGCTGATGAGTTTACAAAATGTTTTTACTGTCTCGTTTCTGAGAAACATCATAAATTTCACTTGATTTAGCTAGATTGATCTTGAATCAATTACTTATTCTTTAAGATTATGTTTATAAGTGGGGTTCATCTAGCTTCAGTCATTTCGTTAAAACTGCAGTTGAAGTAATTTTCCATTAGAGACCGGCCATCTCAGAACATTGAAATATGTATTTTGAACCAAGTAAAAGCATTTTCTTGTTCTATCAGTTAAATGATTGCAAGTTTATAAAGTGCGAGATTCAGCTGTCAAGTTGTAAGTTGGTTTTTAGAGATCTCCCATGTCAAAAGCTTCAAATAGGTCTCTCAAAATAAGTAAAAGCACTTGTTCATGTGTTGCTTCATCAGCTAAAAGATTACAAGTTTATAACGATGCAGGATTCTGCTATAAAATTGTAAATTGGTATAATTATAAATACCCTTTAGGTTAAGTCGTCTTGTCTTAGTACTTTCGTGGAATCCTATCTGATGATGCTTGTTGACAGAAGCTTTCTTCTCGTATTTAGTTAGCTGGTGTCCTGGTGCCAACATATAAGTAAATAAATTCTTAATTTTCTTTCTTTGCCTAAATCCATAGGGTTTCATTGCAAGGAAGAATTCTTTATTGATGTTGCTATAGATTTTAATTCGGATCTTAAAGGGGTTTACTAACAAGAAGTTTATAGATCTCTTAAATTATATATATAAGTGGCATTAATTAAGTTATTTTGTTGAGTTGGTGGTGATCTGCTAGTAAGAATGACTCAATTTATGAGTATCTCTGCTTTAGGAATGTGTTTCATGTTTGTGCATCTTGAGAGCATTAATATTTTACAGTGGTATATTACTCTTACTTAATTGTGTATCTGTGACTATGTTCTAATTTATTTTTTTTGCCACTATATAGATTGCATTGGTTCAGCATTCAATATGGAGGGAGCAATGTTGTGCCCAAATTGCGGTGATGTTGAGGATGGATCTTGGCTATATGCAAATGCGTCTACTTCTTCATCTCCTGACTTCAGTATTAATGACCGGGAGTATTCTTCATTTCCCGACTTCAGTATTGATGACTGGGAGTGGGAAGATTTATATGATTATCTTTTTGCTGATGATTTAAGCACCTTTAATGGTATGACAGGAGATTCATCGTTTGAGTAAGCACAATTTCATCCTTCTGATGCAGTACAATAAAGATGGTTAACTTATGCTAACTTAATTATAGATCTATTATAAAACGTGTAATGTGGAACAGACAATGCAGTACAAAGTAATAGGCCTCCGTACAACTTATGGAGTTCATAGTTCTTCACAATATCTGTTTGAGACTGCTAATAGCTCTTTCAGGTTTCATATGATTATAGTAATGATATTATATATTTTACTTTTAAGTTTAAGATATATAATTCAGTTGAAAGTTATATCTTAAATTTCTTATAAAATTAGTAGTAACCCCTGATTACTTATCTGCTAAAACAAATAGTTATTTTCTGAAATATCTAAGTTTGCGTAAAATTTCTTTTGAGCAATATGCAAGTTTAATTTTTTTAATTTATTGGGGTTTGGTTGTGGGCTAGGAAGCACGGACACAGCATAAAGGGTGCCGTATGTGTGTCGCACAGGGCCGACACGGCTCGGCACCAACACGGCTGAGTACGTGCTATATATAGCTTTTAAACCTCAACTCCTCATACACACACACACACACACTGTAAATACACATTTTATGTGCGACTGTGTGAGTGTGTGTATGTATATATATCAAAAAGAAAAACGGACCTCCAGAAATCACCCACAACCCACGTACTCAGCTGTGTCGGACACGTACTCGGCCTATATTAGATTGGACATCAAGGTTTTTTATCGGCTTAAGTTTTGTACCAATTTTCCTGAACTTCGACACTAGCCCCTTTTGGCATCTGTTTGTGTAATTTATTTTGCATATGATTATCATATCCAACTCATGTCAAGTTGTGGAGTTGGGGTGAACTCAAAGTTCTAGGTTTTTAAACTTTTTGTATTGGATTTATTTTTCGGTCACTTTTAACTATGGTGTAGTATCTGTATTTGTTTCTTGTGCTGATATATTTTTTTTTATGTTCAAAATTTTATAAACTTCTTTTTGACGTTTAGTTGCTTTAAAAATCTTACAGGCAAGTGGAATCGTCTCCAACGCCGAGTAAGTAAATTTCACTCGATTACTTTAAAATTTCATACACTTAGATATTAAATTAGATTTGTCAGTCAGATCGTGAGTTAGTGGGAAGCCATGCCCTATTTGCTGAACATATGGCTGCATCACCGATGGCCCATCCCCATGTTCATGTTCCACCTATTCCCAATGCTATATCTCGTGCAAGTGAGAATTTGGATGATCTCATTTTCAATCATCACATATATGGCCAATCTGGACAAAATGAGCTTTATAATCTCAATCCCTTTCTCGCAGCGAATGTTCAGTATCAAAGTGGGGGTCGTCATTTACCTTCACTTTCTGCTAATAGGAACCTTCTCAATGGTGTTGAACATGTTTTAGACCCTTCAACAATGAGAAATACAAGGGTTGATAGTGATGCTATATTAAGATCTGGACCTTCTGCACTTCCCTTCCTCTACGGTGATAGGTAAGCCCCTTCGAACCCTTTAATACCCCTTTTTACTCTTTTAATGTTTCGGAGGATTAACTAATATGCTAACCTTGTTTCTTTTTTCCTTTTCCTCTTTAATTACAGTTCTTTTCCAGGAGGTGGAAGTTTAATTGTCTCTTCACTGAATCATCCTGGAAGTATCACTTATCCCCATGAAAGGATCCAGGTTTCACATGTCGGCCATCCTCCACAAGGCAATCCTACAAGTCTCCTACCGACCATCATGCCTGGTGCCAGCAGGTTTAGTGGTCCTATAGGCATGCCTGTTTCAACACCAGCTCCTCCTCAAGAGATTTCCAATATTTTTCCTTATCCGGGCAGTCAAAACCTACATTTGGAAAACAGGAACCGTTTGTCTCGCTTCCCTGTTATGCCATTTGATAGGGAATCGGGTTGGGATCCAGAGCGACAGTGGTATGGAGGTGCAGATCCCAGCCAAAGGTCTGGTAACTTTTGGCCGGAATGGCCATAGAAGGTTTAGTTTCTTGGATGTAACTTGTAAGGATTTATTAGCCAAATATAGTGCTCGAAAATTTCAAACTGTCAAGATTTTATTAAAATAAGCAAGCATGTTTGCACATGCTCAAACAGTACATCCTTGATACATCACTTGGTCCCAGAACTGAAACACTGTTTTGTTGATCATGTGGCTTGCATAACTCTTGCAAACTTTTGGTAGAATTCCTAGCTAAATTCCAGAAATCCCAGCTGAAATTCTTCTTTTTTTTTTTTGCATGAAATTAATATGCAAATTGTGAATCCTGTATGTGTGTGGTGTTTGTTTATACAAATAAATGAGAGTGGATTGTTTCCATACAAATGTAGATATTCACCACTCATAGATAGGAATCTAGCATTTTTACATTAGCTAGAGGTGAGAATTCTAGAATTTAGATACATGCCAGGGTTGTAAACCATTGGTTCACGATACCATATCAAACTACGTAACAAAGGCATGAATTTCGCATTCGAGACTTGCGTAACAAAGGATATGAGGTTATACACAGCTGAGCAATGTGTTTTATTCTTCAAAACTGGGATGTGTGCGTTCCACAGTTTTCAATTGAGTATCTTCCAGATATTTATTTGGAAGATGCATACCTCTGCGCAGTAATCTTTTTTCCTTGTTCAGCATACTTTGCAGAAACTGCAACATATCTAATGACAAAAGATATTTCTTTTCTTATTGTACTAGGATTCAAATGTGGTCAAGGATAGAAGAGCAAATTGATGAAGAAAGATTGATACCGTTTTCATGGATGTAAACAGGAAGATTGCGATAGACATCTTTGAAATACTCCAGGACGTGTGTGAGCCCCTAGGATTATATGTACAAAACGTTTCTGTCATATTATTCAAAACCAGCGCAGAAGAGAAAAAACATAAAGACATTGCCTAATCAGCCTTAAACCTGATATTGTTCGGTACCATCTCCTCCCCCTGAACCAGCAAGTAGTTAGGAAAGCTTAGTGAGAATCGTTGGTTTAAGCTCTGAGCAAGAAGTTTTCGCAGTAAGCAAATTGCAGCTAGTGTATGAAATTGTATCAGTGTAAAAACTAACGTACATATTAGTTGTACTGCCATATCAGCCATCACATCCCTGCTGTCTACATTAAGGTTGATGGTTTGATCCTTAATATATCCTGATGCATAATGGTTCACTCCCACGAAATCCAAAGAACCCTTCAGCCATAGAGATTCTGTTTTGGTGAAGGATGGAATCTTCTTACCTGCATTTTTCTTGATCACATCTGGAGAGTCGCCATTCATTAAAGGATTCACAAACCTGAAATTTAGAAAAAAAATGAAGGAGATGCAACTTATATGGCTATCACACGCAGAAAACCTCAAATAATGGTCATGACTTGGGGAAACTTTAGCATTATAGCCTGGTGAATAATATCCGGGTTGACCCCGAGAGGTGTCATGCATTTGTAAGTATTCTAATTTTTGTGACTGGAAGTAATCACAAAAAAATTACAACTGTGGTAAGTTTGGCACTTACCAACCGACATAATATTCATTGGCTCGTTGAGTTGCTAGTAAGTCTTCTGTTGTGTTTGTCCAAGGACTAAACCAAAATACCAACACATTAAGTCCGACAAAACCATGTTGTACTGCCTGCCTCAGATGTTAGTTTCAGTGATTATATGTACATTCAAGTATCTACAGCTAAACAACATATCTTAAGAATTCTTGATGGTCTTAATACCTTGTACTTTCGCTTGTACAGTCTTGCAGCTAATGCATGTGCTAACAAAGTATTATGAGCAACCTTGTACGGTTCATCCAAGGTACCTTGTGTACAATTCATTCCATGGAATGAAGAACAACGCCTTGGAGGCATCATCCCTGCATCATAGCCTAACATCGGCAACATATTTATCTCATTAATGGTAGTCCAGTGCCTAACTCTGTCCCCAAATTCTCTGAAACATGTATCAGCATACGCAACAAAATCCTTCCTGCGTTCACAAATTAATGGAAGCTACTTCGCATTCATAGCAAACTTTGGATCATTCAAGGCGAATAGAAACCATATCTACAGAAGTGTACAAGTAAACAAAGGAGAATTAGAGTTGTTGATCCATATACCCACTCACCACTATGAGTGAAGGTGTCCCAGATGCTAGGAGTTTTCCCATCTTCGAACGGTGCTCCTTCAACCTTAAATTTGCACAACCATGTATGTAGATACGCATTTAGATTACAACGCCGGAGCCGGATTTTGACCTCGTGGCGCTTATGGTGTGAGAGTAAAAACTCGATTTTGGATGATGAAGATAGAAATGTAAGGTGACTGTGTATATATGAGTGTATGAGAGTGATGTGGGAGAGAATAAATAACCCCTAAACCTTCTTTCCTTGTTCTATTTATTGCCCACAAATAGAGTTTAGCGGTTAGTATCTTTCGATCAGTGTCGCTTATTCCTGGGAGCAGAACGACACCTAGGGCGTCTCCAGGTTAGGGATAGTACAAGAGATGTTTCTCCCCATCCATTCACAACTATCAATTTTCATGTGAGATCATCAGTTGTGACTTGCGCTTCACGTATTATACCCTTTTTGGACCTTTTGAGATATGGGTAGTGAAATTGCTTTGATCGGTGGACGTGGGATGGTCCGGAGCTGGACTAGGTAAACAGGCCCGGGTCCAAATAACAATTTATATGAACTGACTAATTTTGGTGACCCAAGTTGGAGTCCAAGTAAAATTATTATCCTATCACTAACTTTTTTTAAAAACTTTGTTTAAGCGAAGAAGTGGAGTCACTTGTAAACAATCTAAAACTCAATTTCTCGCAATCTTCTTTGTAACAAAAATGTGCATTTTCTTGTCTTTATCAAAAAAAATGGAGTTATATTCGCCAAGCAGTGCATTAAACTCATGCAAAAAATGTACTAAACGTAAGTAGTAATCATATGTTTGTTGGAGACTGGCCATTATCAACTTTTACCGGAAAAGAAGCATCGAAAAAGCGCTCGATTATGACTTAAAAACCAATGCACCAAAATTAGGATAAAAACGGTTCGGGTTTGAATCGGTTATTGTAAAATTTAAATTTAAATTTAAATATTTTTAGAATATTCAAATTCAAATCCGTCGGGTTTCGAATTGGACCGGGTAGTTTTTCTGCTATTCAAGATTATGAATATTTTAATGAAATTTAATATTATTTATATATGCAATCATTAATTATATATATATTTATATATTGTTGGGCCTTGGATCAAAGAAAGACGACCCAATGAGTTGTAACTAGAATAATTATTGACTTTGATGTAAAGCCCAAGAAGGCCCATTTGTAAAAGAGAGCCCATTTGGGAGATATAAGACAACAACCTCATTTTAAAGGGTTGACTAATTAAGTAAAGAAAATACCTCCTTAAAGATTAGTCCTATATATTTAATAATAATCGAGACTTATCATTTGGCACTAGAAGGAGGGGTTTACTCTGAAGATCCAACCAAAATATGATCGTGGAAGAAATTGATCCGACAACAGCCGGACCAACTCAGGTGAAGGAACAGACGGCGCCGCCGATCCTAAAAACCAAGGTGAACAAGAACCACTCAAACAATCGACTCTAAAGCCGAAATATTTATTTCCCCCACCAGAGGGAGCGTCTCATGAACAGCCGCTGAACTTAACAAATGCAAATCAACAAGACAAGAAGAAAAAGTTCAAATCAGATTAGCAATTAAGGATCCAGACATCCAAGGGCAAAAAGGTGCTTTCAAGCGACATGCGACTTCATCTCGAGAAAGTTGAGAGGTTAAAAACTCAAAACAATGAAGACCCGGAGGATCTACCTTACTCCGACGAAGAGCTCGAACTTCTAGAACGTGAGACTAGAATGCTCCAAGCCAAGCTCGAACGATAGCGTGAAATTCATCGCCTTCGCCGAGAGCTCCAACAAGCGTTGATAAAAAACCAAGGGCAAGATGATGAATTCTACGACGAAGATGATGACGCTAAATACGAGTATGGACCATCAGCAGAGTCGACATACTCACAACCGCGCGAGCGTCGACAATGTACAGTATCGTCTGCCGACGTCTCTCAGCGAACTGAGTCCACAGAATCTATCTCCCATGAGTAATTTGCTAAAATTCAAGAAAAAATAGCACAGATACGTACCATAATGCGCAATCGTTCGGGATTTGAAACTGTTAGTGAGAGTCCTTTATCTCTGGTTCTCGAGAAAATATGCATCGACAGGACTTTGAAAACACCTTCCCTCGATCATTTCGACGGATCGTCTGACCCGTTAGCATTTCTCAACACTTTTGACGGCCGCATGGCCTTCTTTGGTCACTCAGAGATTGCTCGATGTCAATTTTTCTCCACATGCCTCCAAGGCACAGCTCTTCGATGGTACAACAATCTACCACCTCGGTCCATTGACTCATGAACAACGCTAAAAAGTAAATTCCAAGCTCGATTCTCCAGTAATTATATGTTAGGTCACACACACTGTAGAAGGAGGTTGAATACAGTGTTTAGCACAATCAAATCGAATTAAAGAACACAAGTAACAGAAAACATAATTTATTCAATATAATAAACTCTGTTACAATTTGGAACTGTCTTCTCTCAATGATGAACAAATATCACGAGAGCTGCTAGGGTTACAATGAATATTATTCTCGATAATGATAACACATATAGTGTAAACACTATGTATGTGTTTATATACTACACAGTTACAAGATAATCACTAATTGATATGGAATATAATTCTGCTTCCTAAAATATATCAACTAGTTATCTTTTCTTCCAAGTATTCTATTCTTCATAAAACTCCTTCTTCATGCATATCTCTTCTTGCGTTTGTCTTAATCTTCTTTCCTTTCAATCAGCTGCCTTCCTTATCTGAAAGTCTCCTTAAGTCCTAATATTATCTCTTGATAAATATCTCCTGATAACTTAAGTTCTGACAACTTAAGTTCTGACTTCAGTATAAGTGCTGATTTCCAGTTAAGTACTGATTTGTCCTGTTTAAGTAAGATCTGAAAACTAAACACAAATCATATTAGACATGACATTATCAAATATATCTAACAATCCCCCCCCCAACTTGTGAATTAGCATAATATACAAGATTAACAGATATTTCATGATGTTAAAAACTTTAAGTACAAATGCATGAGAATTTGACTAGATAACTACAACTTACAGTCCTTGTAGCTTTACCATCTTTAACTTCTGATAACAGCTTCAGTCTGTATACACATCAGAATTTGAGCAGTTGTAGATCTTGACTTGGCTTCAATTACTGATCTCTTTGATGTCAGGAGTTGTTTTGAGATAGTTCTTTAACAAACATCTCTCAGCATATTTAAGTTTATCAATCATCCTCCTTTTAGCATTCTTCAATTCAACTATATCTTCACCAATTTGAAAGATAGCAGCCCTGAGATCATTTATTTTAGCTTTTCTTATGTCCTGATCTAATCTGATCAAATACGCCTTGTCAGACTCAAGATTGAATTCCACAGCCTTATAACCCAGAAAGGTAGTTATAATCTTAGCAGAGTTAGGCTTCATCTCGACAATATCACCCTTGTGATCTCTGTACTTGGGACAATATGTGCTGTCAGACTTTACAGAATAAAGCTTCTTCTAACTCTGAATTTGAGTTTTTAAATAATTTGCAGCACTTTCTATTAATCTGTTCTTCACTTGAAGTAGGAATCGAACATGTTCAAGTTCCTCAAAATACTTCAGTGGTATAGCATTCTCCCTAATATGGTATACCCTTCCATCTGTCCTGAAATATAACATGATGTGTTCTTTCAAGAAGGTATGGTAAACCATCTGTACTGCTTCAAGTCGATTCAATCTTTCAGGAGTTGCTCCAACACCTGGTTCACTTAAGGAAATTGGATCATTGGTTGTGTTCAGTACTCTTCTTTCATCAGCACTACCCAATCCAGATTTATCTCTTGCTTCCTTTCCTGTAATAACTCTTGCTTCAAAACCACTTGCTGCAGTCTTCAAAGGTTGAGTCTGTTTAGCTTTGGTGAATCCTGGAAGGAGTAACTTTGAGGATTTTACATGAGGAATATCAGAGGTTTCCTTTAACTTATCTTATGATATCAAGCCAACTTGAGCTATGTCAGAGGTTGCTTGCTTCAGTGTCATATCAGAACTTACTATATCTTGACTCTGAACAACTTGAGCCATGTCAGAGGTTGTTTGAGAAATCTTCTTTGAAATCAGAGTAAGATTAACATCTTCAACATATATTTCTTCATCCATAGCAGGCACATAAACCTTTACAGGTTCTCCAACTTTTTCTTTGCCCTTGGACCTTGGATCTATCTCCATTTGTGATTTGGCCTTAGTTGCCTCATGATTTATCCTTTCTTTTATCACAATGCCTTTAGCCTTAGGAATGTTCTTGTCAACAACAGAAACTTCAGATTTGGAGTTGACTTTTTCTAACTTAAGTCTAGCTTCTTCTTCCTTTAGACTCTCAAAGTCTAATCCTGGATTTTCTTTCAGAAATAACCGTCTTTAAATTTCCTCATCAAGTTCCAGAAGTTCATCAGAACTTATCCTTTTACCTGTATAAGAACTTATTCTTCTCCCAGTATCAGAACTTGTTCTTTGACTTGTAGTTCCAGCTTTACTTGATGAAAAACCTTTACCTTGACCATGACCTCCACCCATTCCAGAGTTTCCATGGTCATCTTTTTCATCATCCTTTCCCTTCAGTGTCTTGATAGGTTTGCATTTGGACTTAATTACTTTCTCCCCCTTTTTGGCATCAGCAGGTAAAAGAAGAGAGACAAGCAATTCCACTGAGGATTGGATCTAATTCAGTTGAGATTGGTGAGAAGCTTGATTCTTCAAAATTTCATCAATTTGAGACTGTTGCTTCTCTTGGGTTTTCTCAATGTTGGCAATTCTGTCAAAGGTAGGTTGGAAAAACCTTTTCTTTTCAAGTTTCAAATTCATATCTTGCTGGATCATGTTTTCTTGAATTTTATTCACCTTGTCATGAGTTATTGAGTGTTGACCTTGAAGATGCCTTGTACTCAATGCAGTAACTCTCAGCTGTGCCTTGAAATGTAATAACCCCAAAAAATTTGGACTTTTTGTAAACCTTATGAATAGTGATTTTTCTGATTATGCTGAATAAGAAAACTTTTCATGCCACACAATGTAGCAGTTCTTTTATGGATATTCTGAGGTCTTATTAGTACTCTATATGGTATATAAGTCTATGTAAAGATCGTCAGAATCCAAATCCGAACACTTTGATTTTTCCCGAAAATCCACCAGATACCGAAAGAATTGAGTATAAGATAACAGGATAAAAATGATTTAAATTTAAGGATTATAAGAGGGGATCATAAAAGGAATATAATGTATTGAGAAAGGTTAAGGGAACCCAAGTAATAAAATCCCGGGTATGATCCCTCAAACGATAAACGAGAACGAAAGTTAAGCGAACCGTATAACAGATCAGCGATCATTAGCCAAGTAATTAGGAGTTAATCAAAGAGGTTAATGATGATGATGTCATCACACCAACAAGAAGAAGACAAGTGTGGGAAGATTACATAAGTGGATGACATAAGCATGGCCAAATGAGAAGGATTTGTTGGTTGATTATAAGACACATAATTTTTACCATGGTAACAATTTAATTAAACAAACAAAAGGAAGTAACCAAGCTAAACACCACACAAATCATTTAATCAAACTAGAAACATTTTTACTTCACTTTTTCTTCCCTTGCTCTCGGCCAAAACCAGAGCAGCAACTTAAAACTACCATATCTCCTTCAATACTCACTCAAATATTGTGTTCTATAGCTCGTTGGAAAGGTATTGAGATGGACTACAACTCTTGTTCACAAGTCTCGTCCAAATAAGCATGGTAAGACCCTCCTTTTTACAGTTCTTTAAATCGGACTTTTAGAAACTTCAAAACTTAACTTTGTGTTCTTGATTTCTTTGGAAATATCAAGCTTGTAGGAGGTTAGATTAAGGCTCCCTAAGGCTTCCTAGAAACTTAACACCTACCAAGGAAGGTATCAACTTCAAACCCTAGCTTTGATTTTATGATTCCATTAAGTTTTATTGAAGCATTGTTAGTATTAAGGCTTGATCTTTGATTATAAGTAGTTTTGGTGGATTTGTATTGCTTTTGAATATTGGGTCTTTGATTGGTTGGATAAATTTGGAAAATTTGGAGTTGGGGACTGAGTTTTTAGTATTATGGTTGAATATTGTTGTATTGGTGGTTGTGAGTGAATTGATGATAATTTAGAATATTAATTAAATTGGAAATCGCGTAAACATAAACGTCATAATGCCCGATTTTCCTTAACTATTCTGTTCTTAACTTTAGGACCCGTGAACTCACTGAAAGATTCTAACCTTTGCCATGTTTAGATAGTTCATGTTACGAGCTTCGTTTTGATATGTGGTTCGCTTGAATCCGATGTACGGTTTAGGAGAAACGACCGTTTTAAGTAACGGCGTTTCGCGAACGAACCATTACCCCTCGCCTTACTTTGAAACCTTGGTTAAGACCCTTAAATGACTAATTGGAGTATGAAACAATTATGTAAAGTGGACTAGACAGTTGGTAGGGTATTCGCGAAAGTGTCGCCTTAAAATTCGTATCGGTTAATTTATTAAAAATGATGGAGCCGAGGGTACTCGAACGACTTATGTGATTTGTTAAGCGTAGAAATGACCATAAGCAAACTTTAGGGTTAAATTGGTTAAAGTCTAGTTTCTTAAGCGACCGTGGTTTAATTCCGGCTTATGTTGTTGTTCATAGGTTACCGGACCCACTCTAAGCTTAAGTCTACCCCGGAGCACTCAGGCAAGTTTTCTACCCGTTATACTGTTGTTGTGATGTAAATATATGTATATGCATTATCTTGTGATAAGTGCATGATTGTTATTAGCAAATTTTATGATATATTGGAGCATGCTGATATGGTATATATGCATGTCTGTTTCGTAATCTTGATATCTAATTGTTGATTCAAATGCTTATAAGTTGCATAATACCTATGCTAGAGATAAACAGTAGTTGCGTATACCCTTAGTATAGGGGACCCAAAGGTGAACATTTTCTAAACCGGGAGTCGATGTTCCCGAGTATAATATATATATATATATTTATTTATATGTATATAGATATAGTTTTCAAAACTATTAATCGAATAAGGTTTATTTGATAACTTTATTTTATTTAATGAATATTATTTTGAATATTTATTCGAGGACTTATTGTTGGATTTTAAATGCAGCGGGGTCATGGCAAAATACTTTTACACATACAAAATCCAAATAAAAGCATATAAATCGTGAATAAAAATTCGAGGGATCGAATCTAACCTTTTAAAATATTTCGAAGACAACGATCAGAGATCCTTAGCAGTTGCTCCTCAAGTGTGAAGCACTCCACCGGTATCCACCAAGAAAACGATGTTAAGGAGGAGGAAGGAGGTGGAGAGAGTTGGGTTTTCCAAACTTTTTGGGTTTTGTGTGGGTTCGAATAAAATTAGGGTCTATAATAGTGTATTTATAGGCAAAATTTTCAGCTGAAATTTTCCCATAAATATTATTATTATTATCCCATTTATTATTCTCATTAATAATTAAAACACCTTTTAATCATTAATCCTTTTTCTAAACACTTTAGAAATAATTCTCTCTCTTGATTTAATTTCCAAAAATTAAATCCTTTAATTAATAATATTAAGAACTTTTCTTAATTAATTTATAATCAATTAAATCTCATTTAATCAATTATTAAATTTGCCAATTAATTATTTATTTCATAAATAAATAATTATTAGCCATTATTAATTAATTTCTCCACCATTAAATCATTCTCTTTTTATGGTGTGACCCTGTAGGTTCAATATTAAGCCGGTAGTAGAAATAAATAATAATAAAACTATTTTATCATTATTTATATAAATTCTCTAATTTATTAAATATGATTAATTAATTAATCACATTTATTCTACATTGTGAGGGATACTTCTCAGCATATCGTGACTATCCGGATAATATGAATTCACTGCTTAGAATACCAAGAACCTATTCAGTGAATAGTTACCGTACAATAAACTCCTTCTACCCTACAATGTCCCGATTAAATACAAGGCATGGATCTCGTGTCAAGCCTATCTAATTCAATCACTTGCTTACCATTTACTATGTGTAGTTCTATGCAAATTAGAAACTCCTTTCTAATTTCATTCACTTTGGCCAGAGATTCCTGAACTAGCATAAGTGGATCAGCCTTGAACATTCGCTTCCTTCACTGGAAGGGGTAGATCCTTTATTGATCATACACTATCTTCGCGTACAAATTCCTATACCCAGAAGAGCCCTAATAATTGTCCCTGAAGACTAAGAACTAAACCAAAGCATAGTTCAGTGTACACAAGATGACTATGATGACCTCAAGTCTAAGGATACTTGTACAACTATCACTATGTGAACAACTGCTGACACGTGAGTGAACTCCATCAGTTGTTCAGCTGTGCGAGTCATGTTCAGTGAACATATTCTATAATAAGCACCTACATACTAGCTATAGTGTCACCACACAAATGTCTATGAGAACAGACATCCTTCATAATGAAGCAAGCATAGTATGTACCGATCTTTGCGGATTATTAATTACCAGTTAGTAATCCTATGACCAGGACCTATTTAAGTTTAGAGTTATCATCTTTTTAGGTCTCACTATTATGATCTCATCATAATCCATAAAAAGCTTTACTCTAAATTATGGTATATCTTATTTAAACACTTAAATAGATAAAGCCCGTAATAAAAACAAAACAAGTCTTTTATTAATATCAATGAAATCAAAATAGATTACATAAAAGTTATTCCTAAATCCTTATACATGATTGGACTTAGGACATATTCCTTTCAATCTCCCACTTGTACTAAAGCCAATCACTCTGGTATCTAATACCCATCTTGTCTTTATGACGATCAAAGTGACTTTCATAAAGTAGCTTTGTGAGTGGGTCTGCTATGTTATTATGTGTGTCAACTCTAATTCAATACAATACAAGAAATGTTACCGCGCTCCCACTAACCCTTTTGTAGACGCATGGTTCATCTACGTTTTTTGATAAAATCAAACTCTTTGATTGTCTCATCAAAACGAATGTTCCATCTTTCGAGAAGCTTGCTTTAAACCACATATGGTTCGCAGCAGCTTACACACTAGGTTTTCATTTCCCTTGGAAAGAAAACCATCTGGCTATTTGCCAGATCACATAGTCGTAGTAAGCAGCATTCGCAAGCAAAATCCGAACTTATTTTAACAGGGCTACAGGTAAAAGGTTTCATCAAAGTCAATCCATTGCCTTTGTTTGAATCCTTTTCCCAAAAGCCTGGCCTTAAAGGTCTCCACCTGGCCATCTGCTATAATCTATCTTTTATATACCGTATACATAGATTCCATTCTGGATTTCATGGCACTATGCCATTTCTCTGAGTCAACACTACTCATAGCCTCATTATAGGTCACAGGGTCGTCATCATTAATGATCGACAACTCATTTTCATTCTTAATGACAAGGCCATATTACCTCTCAGGTTGGCGAGACACTCTCCCTGACCTATGAATGGGCTGTTCCACAAAAGGTTGTTCAGTCAGAACAGGTGTTTCCACTCGATTTGTAGTAATTTGTGCTTCTTGAACTTCATCAAGTTCAATTTTACTCCTACTGTTTCCTTCAAGGATAAACTCCTTTTCCAAGAAGGTAGCATGTCTGGAGACAAACACCCGATAATCGGTGCAAAAGTAATACCCTAAAGTCTCTTTAGGATATCCCACAAAACTACATTTTCCGGATCGATATTCCAGCTTATCTGGGTCAACTTTCTTGACATAAGCTGGACATCCCCAAATCTTAACGTGTTTAAGACTCGGTTTCCTTTCTTTCCATATCTCATACGAAGTTTGAGGAACAGATTTTGGAAGGCACCTTATTCAGTAAATATGCTGAGGTTTCCAATGCCTAACCCCATAGGAATACTGGAAGATTTGCATAGCTCATCATGGACCGAACTATGTCTAACAAAGTTCGATTTCTCCTTTCAGATACTAATCTGGAGGAGTCCACTGGGAGACTATACCATTTACTTTGAGATAATCCAGAAACTCTCCGTTCAAGTATTCACCACCTCGATCTAATCGAAGAGTTATAATACTATGTTTGGTTGTTTCTCCACTTCATACTTATATTCTTTGAACTTTTCAAAGGCCTCAGACTTGTGTTTCATCAAACACATATCCGAATCCAGATCTATCATCTATGAAAGTAATGAAGTATGAAAATCCACCCATGGCTTGCGTAGACATTGGTCCACATACATCTGTGTGTATCATTCCTAGCAAATTTACAGCCCTCTCTCCATGTCTACTAAATGGAGACTGCAATGCCACTATAAAGTGAGATTTTCATCATCCCTTTTCTTTTATTAGTTTGTTCAATCTGAAATAAATTATATCACATACATACAGACCATTATTTAAAGCACCACGTCCATAAAGAATATTATCTCTAAGAATAGAACATTCATTATTCTCAATAATAAATGAAAATCCAGCCAAGTCTAACATGGGAATAATATTCCTCACAATCGAGGGAACAAAATAACAATTATTTCAAACAATAGTCTTGCCCGTAGGCCTATGTAAATGAAATGATTCTACATCTTCAGCCGCAACTCTTGCTCCATTTCCATCAGTAGAATCACCTCCTCTTCCTCAAGAGTCCTACTTCTCCTTGGTCCCTGCAATAAATTGCAGATTTGAGAACCACAGGCGGTATCTAATACCCAAGTAGAAATTTGATTTAATGACATATTCATTTCTATCATGAACATACCTGAATCAGAAGCGGTAGTCTCACTACCCTTCTTCTTCTTCAATTCTGCAAGGTAAACCTTGCAGTTCCTCTTCCAGTGCCCCACCTTGTTATAGTGAAAGCAAACAACTTTGCTCTTGGGGTCTTCAGCTTTTGGTGGAATCGGCGTTTTCTCACCTACTTTCTTCTTCTTGGAAGGGTTCCTCTTCCTTTTCTTAGGATTGGAACCTTCACCAATTAGAAGAACAGAACTCTTCTTAGGGGGAAAATTCGATTCCGCAGTCTTCAACATGTTGTGGAGTTCAGGCAGGCTGACATCCAAATTATTCATGTAAAAGTTCACAACAAACTGCGAGAACGAACTCGGAAGCGATTGCAAGACCAGGTCTTGGCTCAGCTCCCCATCCATGACAAAACCAAGTTGTCCAAGACGTTCAATCAAATTGATCATCTTAAGTACATGGTCATTCACAGATGATCCCTCAGACATCCTACAACCGAACAGCTCCTTCGATATCTCATATTGAGCTGTCCTCCCCGCCACATCATACAACTCTTGTAGATGCATGAGGATAGTGTGAGCATCTATATGCTCATGTTGCTTCTGTAGCTCAATGTTCATGGAAGCTAGCATGATGCATTGAGCAACATTTGCATCATCTATCCACTTACGATACACAACATGTTCATCATTATGTGCATCACTAGCAGGTTCAGTAGGCTTAGGTGAGTCAATCACGTATTCCAGCTTCTCAATCCTGAGAACAATTCTCAAGTTTCGTAGCCAGTCAGCATAATTAGGACCAGTCAATTTGTGAGCATCTAGTATACTCCTGAGTGATAGTGCAGAAGACATAACGTACAAAGTAAATCTGTAAATGATAAACACATAACAACACTTAGCAAATATTCGATTTCATTTCAAAACACTATATGAATTGGGTCTTTATTCATAAGTGGCTCCCACTAGTTTTCCTAATTTATTCAACCCTTACATGAAAAATTAAGCATTCATAATGCTAGTGGGAATAGGGATCCTACATTCCATTATACAACCCCGGCTGTGGCACGAAACGCCATGTAATGTTCAATAGGCAGACAACTCTTGTCAATTACATCTAATGTTATTCCCTAATCAAACTTTAGCCTCTTGAATAATTGAGTCACGGTTGTGGCACGACAAACTCAATATTCTAAGTCAAGTCTAACCCAACATTCCGTACAATTGAATCAGTCCCCAAAGGCCCACGGCTATGGCACGTAACGACCTTTAGATTCTTATTCAATGTACACATCTCTATGTAATAGACAAGTATTTTTTATTTCGAAATCAAAGCCCTCGGCTGTGGCACGAAACGACAATGATTCAAAAATAAGAACTACTTTCTACCATGTTGGAAGGCTATGACCGACGCAAGCCCGTTGTGTCATTGGCCAATTACTACTTGATATTATTTAATTTTAGAGGGATTATATTACGTTACAATCATAATCATATTATAAAGAGATTCTTCCTTTTAAATTAAATATTTCAAATCAATAATCAATAATCAGATGATTCCCAGATCGGGTGGAGCATTGTCAAGAGGCGTCACTTAATAACCCTTTCTTACAGATAGAAATATGTTGTTGACAGAATCATCCTTTCTCTCATATCGAAAATTCATATTCAATTACGTGTTTCATAAAAACAAGAATCTCATGATTGTATTCATAATATTATTATTAAGATTATGAAACAATTTCACTATACTAGGTTGTCTAACAAACGCCTTATGTTTATTTAAGTTCACCTAAATCTATCATCGCATGATAAACTAAGCATATATCACATATATCAACATGAATAAACATCAAGGTAGGCATGTTACATCATCTAGCACATTAGAACAAGCAATATACATCTCTATGTATCACAAGAAGCATTTAAAATCAATTCAAACGATCAAAAACAGCTTTAAAACACTTCATGGAATATAAACAGTTCAAAACTTTTATATAAACTAAAATTGATCACTCCATTAGATCCGTCTCAGAAAAAAGAATCCAACGGTATATTGCACGCCCAAAACGGAGTTACGAAACTCCCAGAAAATCAATTTTAAAATCAACAGACGGGCTGTAACGCATTACAAGAACGCGTTACAAGCCCTGTAACGCATTCCGGTGATGCATTACACACCTTTTAAGCCATTTAAGGGTGTAACGCATTCCGTGAATGCGTCACAGGTGTGTAACGCATTCCCAGAATGCGTGACACCCCTATTATTTTTTATTTTTTTTGTTTTTCTGCAGCAGCCGTCACTTCTTCCTCGATCTGTGTGCCGCCGTACTGACAGTCCTTCTCCGTGCCAACAGCATCAACAGACAACATACAGATGTTGTACAGATATATATACATACTTATAAACAATTTATATATATATATGATTTATTTAATTACGAATTTTAATTACAATAACTTCAAAAATTCATAATAAAAAATCTATACATCATAAAATTATGAAAAAAATACCCAGACGATCTACAACACTTGTAGAACCCAGATCAACATTCAAAATTATTCTGAGAAACGATTTCTCATCAGACAAAATTAATCCATGATATAACTTGTAAAAATCATAATTAATTCATACAAGCACATAAAATTCTGAAATTTTTACCACAGATCTATATGCATACAACCTGGCTTTGATACCATTGTTGGATTTTTAAACGCAGCGGGGTCATGGCAAAACACTTTTACACATACAAAATCCAAATAAAAGCATATAAATCGTGAATAAAAATTCGAGGGATCGAATCTAACCTTTTAAAATAATTCGGAGACAACGATCAGAGATCCTTAGCATTTGCTCCTCAAGTGTGAAGCACTCCACCGATATCCACCAAGAAAACGATGTTAAGGAGGAGGAAGGAGGTGGAGAGAATTGGGTTTTCCAAACTTTTTGGGTTTTGTGTGGGTTCGAATAAAATTAGGGTCTATAATAGTGTATTTATAGGCAAAATTTTCAGCTGAAATTTTCCCATAAATATTATTATTATTATCCCATTTATTATTCTCATTAATAATTAAAACACCTTTTAATCATTAATCCTTTTTCTAAATACTTTAGAAATAATTCTCTCTCTTGATTTAATTTCCAAAAATTAAATCCTTTAATTAATAATATTAAGAACTTTTCTTAATTAATTTATAATCAATTAAATCTCATTTAATCAATTATTAAATTTGCCAATTAATTATTTATTTCATAAATAAATAATTATTAGCCATTATTAATTAATTCCTCCACCATTAAATCATTCTCTTTTTATGGTGTGACCCTGTAGGTTCAATATTAAGCCGGTAGTAGAAATAAATAATAATAAAACTATTTTATCATTATTTATATAAATTCTCTAATTTATTAAATATGATTAATTAATTAATCACATTTATTCTACATTGTGAGGGATACTTCTCAGCATATCGTGACTATCCGGATAATATGAATTCACTGCTTAGAATACCAAGAACCTATTCAGTGAATAGTTACCGTACAATAAACTCCTTCTACCCTACAATGTCCCGATTAAATACAAGGCATGGATCTCGTGTCAAGCCTATCTAATTCAATCACTTGCTTACCATTTACTATGTGTAGTTCTATGCAAATTAGAAACTCCTTTCTAATTTCATTCACTCTGGCCAGAGATTCCTGAACTAGCATAAGTGGATCAGCCTTGAACATTCGCTTCCTTCACTGGAAGGGGTAGATCCTTTATTGATCATACACTATCTTCGCGTACAAATTCCTATACCCAGAAGAGCCCTAATAATTATCCCTGAAGACTAAGAACTAAACCAAAGCATAGTTCAGTGTACACAAGATGACTATGATGACCTCAAGTCTAAGGATACTTGTACAACTATCACTATGTGAACAACTGCTGATACGTGAGTGAACTCCATCAGTTGTTCAGCTGTGCGAGTCATGTTCAGTGAACATATTCTATAATAAGCACCTACATACTAGCTATAGTGTCACCACACAAATGTCTATGAGAACAGACATCCTTCATAATGAAGCAAGCATAGTATGTACCGATCTTTGCGGATTATTAATTACCAGTTAGTAATCCTATGACCAGGAACTATTTAAGTTTAGAGTTATCATCTTTTTAGGTCTCACTATTATGATCTCATCATAATCCATAAAAAGCTTTACTCTAAACTATGGTATATCTTATTTAAACACTTAAATAGATAAAGCCCGTAATAAAAACAAAACAAGTCTTTTATTAATATCAATGAAATCAAAACAGATTACATAAAAGTTATTCCTAAATCCTTATACATGATTGGACTTAGGACATATTCCTTTCACTTATGACTCCGCTTATTTTATTAAATGAATATTATTTTGAATATTCATTCGAGGACTTATGACTCCGCTTCTTTTATTAAATAATATTCTTTATTTTATTAAAGAATAATGTTTCGATAATCAAACTTATTTTCGATTATTCAAATAAAGATCGTACTTTCGTATAAGTATATCTTTGGTTATTTATTATTCATTTCAAGTATAAGTTTTAAAACTTCTACTTCAATTATTTTTATAAGGATTATTCTTGTGGGAATATTATTTAAATAATAATATTCAGATATTTTCTAATATATCGGGACTGATTTATTTTATTAAATCAGCATTACTCCAAACATTCTTAAAAATATTTTCGAGTCTTCAAAATGATTTTAAAAGTTAGAGTGGATCCCAAAACTCGTTTTCAAATTTAAGATCTTCCTTTCGAAGGGGATTTAAATACTCGCTCAAAAATCTGAGGGATCCGGCTCCGTGATGTATTCTTATATTCGCAACAAGGTTGCTGTTTTGATAAAAGAGTTTTTGATTACTTATCCAACACTCGGGAAGTAAAATTCTTGGAATAAGTTAATCCATTAACAGGCATCGCCTGGGAAATATCGGTGAGTTTTTCTTTCCAACTAGATGCGACTTCTTGGTGGAGTCGTATCAACAAGTTTCTACTTGGGGAAAGGGGAGACGAGCTTTACGTTTCAGAGTCATGGATTTCATCTGAACTAGGAGTGGCGTAAGTGGTCGAGTGGCGCCGGCCCAGCCTTATTTATTGGCCCAAATGGCCTGGAAGTTCCGCTAAGACGGTCCATTCCTTAGGAGTCCGGGGTTTGGTTGACAAGTAAATCCGACTGTTCTCCTCTACATGTAGAAAATGGCGGGGTTGCACTACTGCGACTGATCATCATAAGTGGTCTTCCTGGCGCGGCAAACTCCCGTAATGAGTTCATCATCCAATTGGATATTTCTGCAACACTACCTAGAGCACTTCGATAGAAAGGCTACGGCTGGGCGATTGTTGAGTGTTGGCAAGGTCGAGTTTTCAAAATGATGTTTTCATCAAATGAAGTATCTCGTAACTTCATTTCATTTTGATGATATTTCAAAGATTGATTCTATACAAGTTTTGTCGTGTAGCTTCATCTATGGGATGAACTATTTATACCTTGAACGGTGGTAGTTCAAGTAGTATTCAGAAAAAGATATAAGTATATTGGAGTATCTTGTAACTTCATCTTTTCAACTCATATCTAGTTAATGATTATCTTATGAATGACAAAGGTTTTCAGAAAAATGTTGAGACAAGGTTAGATATATGAGATCACCTTGCAATGATATTTTTATACAGTTATAAACTGGAACTCTGTGTATATTATACATGTTAGAGGATTTCAAAGATTGTGAAAAGTATATATGTATATATATACTGAATATTTTGCGACTTGATCGCATTAAGATATCAACTTGGTTCAATTCTTCTTGACTAAGACTTTCATGAGTGCTATGAGAATGCTCATTTATTGTTATTCATTATACATATTATTTCGGTGGGCTTGTTGCTCATCCTTGCTTTCTTCTTTCATCACACAACAACAGAAAGACAAGATGAACAGGATCAAGCTCCCAATTCGTGAGCGGTTAGGAAACGTTCCACAGTTTCCTGTAGGCGTTGATGTCGTTGTAGCTGAGGTAGGAACTACCAGTAGGCTAGGCTTTCAACTTTTGTTGTACCGGACTTATGTATCTATATGAATTGTAATAATGGCAAAGAAATGTAAATTTATTCAGAAACGCTCTTGAGGTGTAATGGCTTATAATGTGGAATAAAATGACTTGTGTTATTTTTGGTATTCATCTCTGAGACTATAACTTGTGGCGTGTGTGTGTATATTGTGGGGTCACAGTACGGAGTAGTTGATTGTTTATTAAGATTGGGTGTTATCAAGGGAAATGGAACTCCTGACAACCCGGATCCCCGACCCCGGATTTGGGGGTGTTACAGAAATGGTATCAGAGCTAAGCGTTATAAACCTCAGAGATGATATGACGTTAAAATAATAAGTTCACTAAGATAATAAGAACTCTTGCCAAGTTCATAGTCGGACTACCTAACGTAGTACTGATAGTTAAAACCCTTATGGGAACCCTTATAAATATCGTGATAGAAGCGTAGTTCGTTATCGTATATGGTAGCGGGACTCCGAACCCTGAGGTTGAGGATCAACAACGCGATGATGTTTTATTACTTATTGGAGATCAAATTATGGATCCGATAGAGCATCCTAAAGCGGGACCGGATGATGTTAATATTGAGGATGTAGCGGTTGAGGATGTTATCCTAGAAGGGATTGTTGCTCAGAAGAATCCCGTGGAGGATCCTAACAAGAATGAATAAAGGACCACTGAGGAATTGATGACTATGGTTAGGGCGACTACCAGAGGTAGGATTGGCCGGTTACTACCGGAGGTTCGTTCAAGTTCGTAAAGATAGTAGCCCCTTTAACGCACTTACTCATAAGACTGAGAAGTTCGAATGGACAGAGAAATACGAGAACAACTTTCAAGAACTGAAGCAAAGATTGGTGACGGCCCCTATGATGGCGTTGTCGGATGGAAAAGGAGATTTTGTGATGTGTAGTGACGCTTCGCATAAGGAATTAGGGTGCTTCTTATACAGCACAACAAGGTAATCGCGTACGCGTCAAGACAATTAAGGGAATATAAAATTCGATATCCCCACCCATGAGCTTGGACTCGTGGTAATATTTTTTCCCTAAAGATTGGAGGCACTACTTGTATGTAGAGAAGTGCAAGATTTACACAAACCATAGGAGCTCTAGTACATTTTTATGTAGAAAGAGCTCAACATACGCCAGAGGAGGCGGTTAGAGCTAATCAAGAATAGAAATTTTGATGAAGGAAATATGGCGTAATTATAATAATGCCAGGTGGGGCACGTGTTGAACCATAAGAAAGTATAGATCGATCTAATGAGGGCCGAGATTGGTGAAAACAAGAAGGACCCAAGATAAGAGGCGTCCTAAGTATGATCCAGAGTCAGTCGTGGCAATGTTCACATCTAAAGACTAAGGCAATGACTTATGGAAAAATGGTGATTTTTTTCTCACCAGGACTTAAGAGAAGCATTTTCACATAAGCAGTGATTGAGATGAGGTAGAAAATTTAGTTGGAGGTAGTTAAAATGACATTGATTGTAAGGAAATTTTACTATCAGAAAAGGCCAAAGAGGTGGCCAACACTTTAAGTATAAGAGGACAATTATCAGTGCTCGTGCCAGAGGAATACAGTGATAATGGTTAATTCCGTGAAGGTTGTATTATGGTGTGAAAGATTGACATTCCTTCTGATGACTGTGCGGTACTCAACCGTAATAGTAGTTTGGTAAAGATTAAATTCATGTAATCGCCGTGAGCGGGCTTTCTATCTTAGAAGGTCCTATCTTGAGATAAGCCAGGAGCATGTTACGAAAGGACTAAATGAACCTTTGAGCTTCATGTCTCCCAGTAAAGAAATATGGTTAATAATGGTATTAGCCTACTATCGTTGCTTTGATTGAAACTCTTCTGCAATTTTATCTGCTTCATGTCATGTATGTACGTCAAGATCAGGAATGTTCTTCATGAATCATGAATGGTGATTATGTTACCTCTTTAGAAGGATTCGATATGATATGAATGGACTTCGTATGGTTAGCTATTAAAACTTCATGGAAAATGAATGACTACAGTAGGTCAACGGTGGGCCATAGTAATGCAGGAATGATTCTGCGAATAATGAGCCGATTACTTACAACCGTGAGAGTTGTATTGGAATGGATATTGAGAGTGAGTACCACTAATCGGGTCGTGGTGGTGTATAAGTTATCATTGATAGGCTAATTAAGTCGATTATCTACTTATTGAATACTTATTCCTTCTTATCAATAGAGAGTCGTATTACTATACGAGGAAGGTTGCGATGCAAGCATAGAATTCTAATAATGATGACGTCTAGAATGAAATCCCAGATTCGATTTTCGATGTCAAGGGAGTTTCAAAGGTGATTGTTTATAAGCTCGAGCAAGAGCATGGGTCCATAGAATGATGGACGGAACAGTAAATATTAAGACACGTGAAATACGATGCTATAATACTTGATGTTGATATATATACGTATATGTTTTGTTCTCCTATGACAAACCTCTATAGTTCAGAGGTAGATTCCAAGCCAGATATTTTGTGGCTGTATATTTTATATATATACAATTCTCTTCAATTCATTCTTTTCTCTCCTTTTTATTTCATATAAGCTGAGAAGAACAACCCTTCCAGAAGGGGAGATATTGCCGAATGACTATCTATCTGTGTGATAGAAGCCTAGTAGGATACCATCTATTATTTAATTGCTTGTCAAGTACTAAAGGCTGGCCACCTTCTGTACTAACTATGTAATGTAACAAGTGTTCATGATCATAGTGATCTCTCAATAAATTCTTTTACTTCTATATGAAGGACCAAGCTTTCGAAGATGGAGGCAGCTAGAGATGAAGTGGTACCATATATGGTGGTATTCCGATTCTAACACGTTCGTGATACTAAGGTTGACGCGATTATTAAAAGATTATAGAACGCTAACGAGCAAAAGTGTAATCAGTATAAAATTTGGTACGGAAGATAGTAACGATTACGAACTGGAAATGAGTGGGTATTGAGAAGCAAAAGCTGTAGATCTAGATTAGATAATGAGAGTCTCTACAATAGACTTGAAAGAAATTTGGAATGATCACTTAACGCGGATTGAGTTTTCTTACGATAATCGATCGTATGTCAGTATCGAGGTATCACCTTATGAGATCCTTGAGGGAAGACAATGTCGATCTCCCTTATGTTAGGATGAAGTTGTAGAGCGCAAGATGCTCGAACCCACAGTAGTCCAAAGGACCAAGGATATAATAGATCTAATCAGAGGACGGCTGGTAGTAGCCCAAGATGGACATAAGAAGTATGTTGATTTGACACGAAAGGACAAAGAATAAGAACTAGGGGACCTAGTGCTGTTATAGGTATTCCCTTGGAAAGGATGGATGTGGTTCAGAAAGAAAGGAAAGCTAAGCCCACGAATTGTTGGACCCTTGGATATATTAAGTCGTATTGGGAAGTTAACATATGAGCTAGCCTTACCCCGAACCTTAGCAAGTTCATAACGTGTTCCATATATCAATGTTAAGGAAGTGTAATCCGGATGCCAGATAAATAGGGGCATATGAGCGCATAGACATGCAACCAGACGTAACCTATATGGAGCAACCAGGAAGGGTTATAGATCAAAAATGGACAAGTGCTTAGAAGAAGGGTTATCATGCTAGTCAGGGTTTGTGGAAGAACCACAATATGGGAAAATTGACTTGAGAGTTAGAAAGTGCAATGCTAAGAAAGTATCCTTATTCATTTTCTATCTGATTCCGGGACGGAATCCTTTTAAGGAGGGGAGACTGTAATAACCCCAAAAATTTTGGACTTTTTATAAACCTTATGAATAGTGATTTTTCTGATTATGCTGAATAAAAAAACTTTTCATGCCACACAATGTAGCAGTTCTTTTATGGATATTCTGAGGTCTTATTAGTACTCTATATGGTATATAAGTGTATGTAAAGATCGTCAGAATCCAAATTCGAACACTTTGATTTTTCCCGAAAATCTACCAGATATCGAAAGAATTGAGTATAAGGTAACAGGATAAAAAGGATTTAAATTCAAGGATTATAAGTGGGGATCATAAAAGGAATTTAATGTATTGAGAAAGGTTAAGGGAACCCAAGTAATAAAATCCTGGGTATGATCCCTCAAACGATAAACGAGAACGAAAGTTAAGCGAACCGTATAACAGATCATCGATCATTAGCCAAGTAATTAGGAGTTAATCAAAGAGGTTAATGATGATGATGTCATCACACCAACAAGAAGAAGACAAGTGTGGGAAGATGACATAAGTGAATGACATAAGCATGACCAAATGGGAAGGATTTGTTGGTTGATTATAAGCCACACAATTTTTACCATGGTAAAAATTTAATTAAACAAAAAAAAGGAAGTAACCAAGATAAACACCACACAAATCATTTAATCAAACTAGAAACATTTTTACTTCACTTTTTCTTCCCATGCTCTCAGCCAAAACCAGAGCAGCAACTTAAAACTACCATATCTCCTTCAATACTTACTCAAATGTTGTCTTCTATAGCTCTTTGGAAAGGTATTGAGATGGCCTACAACTCTTGTTCACAAGTCTCGTCCAAATAAGCATGGTAAGACCCTGATTTTTACAGTTATTTAAATCAGACTTTTAGAAACTTCAAAACCTAACTTTGTGTTCTTGATTTCTTTGGAAATATCAAGCTTGTAGGAGGTTAGATTAAGGCTCCCTAAGGCTTCCTAGGAACTTAACACCAACCAAGGAAGGTATCAACTTCAAACCCTAGCTTTGATTTTATAATTCCATTAAGTTTTATTGAAGCATTGTTAGTATTAAGGCTTGATCTTTGATTATAAGTAGTTTTGGTGGATTTGTATTGGTTTTGAATATTGGGTCTTTGATTGATTGGATAAATTGGGAAAACTTGGAGTTGGGGACAAAGTTTGTAGTATGATGGTTGAATATTGTTGTATTGGTGGTTGTGAATGAATTGATGATAATTTAGAGTGTTAATGAAATTGGAAATCGCGTAAACATAAACGTCATAATGCCCGATTTTCCATAACTATCCTGTTCTTAACTTTAGGACCCGTGAACTCACTGAAAGATTCTAACCTTTTCCATGTTTAGATAGTTCATGTTACGAGCTTCGTTTTGATATATGGTTCGCTTGAATCCGATGTACGGTTTAGGAGAAACGACCGTTTTAAGTAACGGCGTTTCGCGAACGAACCATTACCCCTCGCCTTACTTTGAAACCTTGGTTAAGGCCCTTAAATGACTAATTGGAGTGTGAAACAATTATTTAAAGTGGACTAGACAGTTGGTAGGGTATTCGCGAAAGCGCCGCCTTAAAATTCATAACGGCTAATTTATTAAAAATGGTGGAGCCGAGGGTACTCGAACGACTTATGTGATTTGTTAAGCGTAGAAATGACCATAAGCAAACGTTAGGGTTCAATTGGTTAAAGTCTAGTTTCTTAAGCGACCGTGGTTTAATTCCGGCTTATGTTGTTGTTCATAGGTTACCGGACCCACTCTAAGCTTAAGTCTACCCCGGAGCACTCAGGCAAGTTTTCTACCCGTTATACTGTTGTTGTGATGTAAATATATGTATATGCATTATCTTGTGATAAGTGCATGATTTTTATTAGCAAATTTTGCGATATGTTGAAGCATGCTGATATGGTATATATGCATGTCTATTTCATAATCTTGATATCTAATTGTTGATTCAAATGCTTATAAGTTGCATAATACTTATGCTAGAGATAAGCAGTAGTTGCGTATACCCTTAGTATAGGGGACCCAAATGTGAACATTTTCTAAACCGGGAGTCGATGTTCCCGAGTATAATATATATATATATATTTATTTATATATATATACATATAGTTTTCAAAACTATTAATCGAATAAGGTTTATTCGATAACTTTATTTTATTTAATGAATATTATTTTGAATATTCATTCGAGGACTTATGACTCTGCTTATTTTATTAAATGAATATTATTTTGAATATTCATTCGAGGACTTATGACTCCGCTTCTTTTATTAAATAATATTCTTTATTTTATTAAAGAATAAGGTTTCGATAATCAAACTTATTTTTGATTATTCAAATAAAGATCGTACTTTCGTATAAGTATATCTTTGGTTATTTATTATTCATTTCAAGTATAAGTTTTAAAACTTCTACTTCAATTATTTTTATATGGATTATCCTTGTGGGAATATTATTTAAATAATAATATTCAGATA
The DNA here is from genome assembly GCF_009905375.1 of Apium graveolens. NCBI lineage: Eukaryota > Viridiplantae > Streptophyta > Magnoliopsida > Apiales > Apiaceae > Apium > Apium graveolens. Next base: position 126,760,749 of record NC_133657.1, on the reverse strand, counting down.
TTTTCTAATATATAGGGACTGATTTATTTTATTAAATCAGCATTACTCCAAACATTCTTAAAAATGTTTTCGAGTCTTCAAAATGATTTTAAAAGTTAGAGCGGATCCCAAAACTCGTTTTCAAATTTAAGATCTACCTTTCGAAGGGGATTTAAATACTCACTCAAAAATCTTAGGGATCCGGCTCCGTGATGTATTCTTATATTCGCAACAAGGTTGCTGTTTTGATAAAAGAGTTTTTGATTACTTACCCAACACTCGGGAAGTAAAATTCTTGGAATAAGTTAATCCATTAACAGGCATCGCCTGGGAAATATCGGTGAGTTTTTCTTTCCAACTAGATGCGACTTTCTTGGTAGAGTCGTATCAACAAGTTCATACTTGGGGAAAGGGGAGACGAGCTTTACGTTTCAGAGTCATGGACTTCATCTGAACTAGGAGTGGCGTAAGTGGTCGAGTGGCGCCGGCCCAGCCTTATTTATTGGCCCAAATGGCCCGGAAGTTCCGCTAAGACGGTCCATTCCTTAGGAGTCCAGGGTTCGGTTGACAAGTAAATCCGACTGTTCTCCTCTACATGTAGAAAATGGTGGGGTTGCACTACTGCGACTGATCATCGTAAGTGGTCTTCCTAGCGTGACAAACTCCCGTAATGAGTTCATCATCCAATTGGATATTTCTGCAACACTACCCAGAGCACTTCGATAGAAAGGCTACGGCTGGGCGATTATTGAGTGTTTGCAGGGTCGAGTTTTCAAAATGATGTTTTCATCAAATGAAGTATCTCGTAACTTCATTTCATTTTGATGATATTTCAAAGATTGATTCTATACAAGTTTTGTCGTGTAGCTTCATTTATGGGATGAACTATATATACCTTGAACGGTGGTAGTTCAAGTAGTATTCGGAAAAAGATATAAGTATATTGGGGTATCTTGTAACTTCATCTTTTCAACTTATATCTAGTTAATGATTATCTTATGAATGACAAAGGTTTTCAAAAAAATGTGGAGTTAAGGTTAGATATATGAGATCACCTTGCAATGATATTTTTATACAGTTATAAACTGGAACTCTGTGTATATTATACATGTCAGAGGATTTCAAAGATTGTGAAAAGTATATATGTATATATATACTGAATATTTTGCGACTTGATCGCATTAAGATATTAACTTGGTTCAATTCTTCTTGACCAAGACTTTCATGAGTGCTATGAGAATGCTCATATATTGTTATTCATTATACATATTATTTCGGTGGACTTGTTGCTCACCCTTACTTTCTTCTTTCATCACACAACAACAGAGTGACAAGATGAACATGATCAAGCTCCCAATTTGTGAGCGGTTAGGAAACGTTCCGCAGTTTCCTGTAGGCGTTGATGCCGTTGTAGCTAAGGTAGGAACTATCAGTAGGCTAGGCTTTCAACTTTTGTTGTACCGGACTTATGTATCTATATGAATTGTAATAATGGCAAAGAAATGTAAATTTATTCAGAAACCCTCTTCAGGTGTAATGGCTTATAATGTGGAATAAAATGACTTGTGTTATTTTTTGTATTCATCTATGAGACTATAACTTGTGGCGTGTGTGTGTATATTGTGGGGTCATAGTACGGAGTAGTTGATTGTTTATTAAGATTGGGTGTTATTAAGGGAAATGGAACTCATGACAACCCAGATCCCCGACCCCGGATTTGGGGGTGTTACATGAAATCATCATTTATCAGCATTTCATCAGCTTTTGTAAGATGCTCAGCAAGAATCTTTTCACAAGGAACGGAACTAACTGTGTTCCACTACTTAGTCCACTCATGTCCTCTAGGAGTTTCACTCCAAGGTACTTGTGCTTCCCCTGTAACAAACTTCTTGACTATCTCAGCTTTATGAACAGTTTGTTGATGTGCATGTCGTGATGGACCAGCTGCATCAGCATCTATATTTGTAGCAGCAGCTTCACTAGTAACTTCATCATTAGCAGCATCAGAACTTATAGAATCAGCATCATTAGCATCCTCTGATAAAAGAATAATATGAGAGGCTATGGAGGCTTCAACATCATCCTCTAAGTGCTGATCTCCAACTAAGTTCTGATCAACAGCCATATTCTGATGCTCACTTCACATCTGATCTTCAGTATCTAGATGCAGAGAAGGTGTTGTAGGAAATTCTAGATTGAAATCAACATCAAGAAGTGGTGTTGTTGGTGGAGTGATTTGAGTAGGTGGAGCTTCTAAGTAAAAAACCTGAGGCACTTCCAAGTTATGGATGTCAATTTCATCACTTGGCCCCTGGTTATCAGCATGTACTAGAGATACTGGAGGTGTGGGAATATGAGTTGTTTCTGGCTTATGAAGTGGAGAGTGATGATTGCATGAAGATCTGGATCAGCGCTTGGAGAATTGTTAGCTTCAACAGGGTCTTGTGAGATCAGAGATTCCTGATCCCCTTCCTTAGCTGCTGCTTCCAGTCCTTTACCAGAATCTACAGGCCTTTTAGCTAATGTTTTAATTCTTTTAGCTTTTGAGGAGACTGTAGGAGCTGCATCATCAGAATTTAGCTTTCTAAACCTTTTTAGCGGCCTAGAACTCCCAATTCCAGTATCCTTCTGAGAAGAGACCTTCTCAGCTTCTACAACAACAGGTTCTGGTACTGGAACCTGTTCCTCACTGTCTGACTCATCCCTCAGAACAATCCTCCTTCTCTTCTGTTGTGTCTGAGGTACACTCTTTGTCCTCTTAGGTTTGGAAGATGAAGGCCTCACAGGATGTGCTGATGGTGAAGGTTGAGATGTCTGTGATGGTTTGAAATATGTTCTGATGGAGGGTTGAGTAAGTTGAGGTTGAGAAGTGGTATGTTCTGATGGTTGTTGTGGTGGCTGGGATGTGCTGGTGGGTTGAACATCAGGGTAAACAGATGTGTAGGTTTGAGGATCAGCATTTACAAGAATCTGTTTTACAGACTGAGGTATCTGTAAGGGTCTAACCACTTTCTTCTTAATGTCAGCATTTAACAAATCATTAAAAGCCCTCTTTGCAAGCTTAAAGGATGGAATTAAATCAGTGGTAGGTTGGGCTTATCAGCACAACAGAAATTATATATAAGCTGACAGAATCTAGCAAAGTACACTACATTCCTATCTTCTGTCATCCTATCCCCTATGAAACCTAGCACAACACTTGCAAAATCAAAGTGAGTTTGATGAATAAGAGCATACCCGATTTGCTGACTCATTATTGGAATGACATCAAAGTTGGTGCACTTATTGGCGAATGCTTTAGTGATACAATCGAAGAAAAAACTCCATTCCTTCCTGATATTTGCCCTTTTCAACTGTCCAAACTTACCCAAACTCTTCTCATAACCCAACCGGCCATGAGCTACTATAGAACAGGGTCCTCCGCTGTCGAGAATGTACATCCTTCCGGTAAGTGGAGAGCTTTACGAACTGCTCCAGGAGTAACCACATGCTCAACATCATTCACTTCAAAAACGATGCTTGGAGTACCAGTAGCACCACCATCATCAAAAATCCCAGTTTGCCAAAACGTCAGAAGTTGTTGGCTTGAAATATTTTGAGGTTGGGTCAAAGCATACCCAATCTCACTATTTGCTAAAAAATCTTGCACAAAGTGCAAATCAGATGGAGCTTCAGCCTTGTTCAAGATTGCAGCATAGTTGTTAGGTACAAACTTGGCTCCATCAACAATTAAATCCTTAGGTTCCATGAGAAATAAGTGAGAAATAAGGTTGCCTGTAAGGTGTTTGATAAATTGTCTGTATGATAAAGCGTCAGTGAATATGAGAGAGAATAAGAGTAAAAAGAGAGAGATAGAGTATAAAAGTCAATAAAAGATTTTACAATCTTTTCTCTCTTTTACTTATACATGGTAAAAAAAATAGCCGTTGATACACCTGTCAGACATGCAGCAGTAAAAATAATTAATGGGCACGGGTATTCAGTAATCATTACTTATCACATGCAGTTTTTCAAGGAGAAAAACCATCCCACTAACCAAGTAATCCCATTAATCAAGGATGTACATTGTTTTAAAAAATGTTCCCACTAAATAAACTATTATTACTGCTTTACCAATATTCTGTAAAAATATGACAAGTGAGGTAAATTTCCAAAAATAAACCAAGTAAATAAATACTGCCACGTCAGCATCAGAACTTGACTATTATCAGAATTTAAAAGGTCATCAAAATATGATTAGTATCAGGATTTAAAAGTTCATCAGAATATGAAACGACTCAGAGACAAAATCTTGCAAAAAATAAACTTTCATTAATATATCAAACAAATACATTCGATGAAATTTAGCAATTACATGTAAAAGTTGCAAGACAGTCCTAATCTACGATTCCTAACATCAACAGCTTTAGTCCTAGTCTAAGAAGATCCTATCGACTAGTTCCTGTTGCTGCAGACGAAAAGCACTGCAAGACGGATGATCCATTCTTGCTGACTGAGAGCACGGAGATGAAGATTTTTTTGGACAGTCAACAAGTCATTTTTAATTATCTCTGGAAATTGAATCCAGAGATTATGAGGAATGTTGTTGATAGGATATGCAGTCGGAATTCCATTTTGAAAAATATGCACAGTGTCGGTGCCATAGTTGTAAAACCAACCAAACTGAGCCATTGTTTGAGAGAAGAAAGAATCGATTTTTACTGAAGGATGTTTGGTCAGTTATATAGACAAGGGAAGACTAAGGGATGCAGGGAATGTGAAATGAATAGAAGTAAAGCCTCGTATCCCTAGACCGATGAGTAATAATGACAGCCATTGGAAGCTTAAAACAGGAGTTAATGAGCACACGAAACAAGTAAAAAAGAATTACTGTGCATAAACGAGTACCACTAACCCAAATTATGTTGACTGTTTATAACTCACCCAAACATATTCTGATTTTAAATATGACTGTTTCAGATTTAACCACAAATAAGTCAAGTAAAGAATCAGGATTTAATATCAGAACTTAGACTTTTATCAGAACTTAACAGTCATCAGAACATGGCACCTTAACTCGAAAAGTGAATGTTTTATTCCTGTAATTCTTCACACAATTACTGATATGGTTTCATCAGAATTTAATCATCAGAACTTCCATCTGAACTTCTCCTCAGAATTTATGCATCTGACACTTAAACTGTTCATCTAAAATAACATTTATCACCACAGTAATTTTCATCATTCACATGGAGTGTATGTGTGTGCAATAAGCTAAATATCAGATAAAGATTAACGTCAGATTCACTTCAGTACATCTTAGAAATAAGGCATAACTAAGAACTTTGCTCAAAATCTGTCATTATTCTGAAGTCTACTATAGAATGAATTCATGCATGAGTCCACCTCAACTGTTTTATGCTCATTATATGCATCTTTTGAAATTCCTTTTTACAGTGGCTTCTCAGTGTAAGTGAGTCACGACTGCTTATCAGAATTTATGCTATTATCAGAGTATTTCTCTAGTAATCATAGAGTGTGAAAAGTCACCAAGAAAATTTTATTTTGCTTTTCTGATGCATATTACTTAATACCAGCAATGCACTTAGGTTTTCCCTTCCACATTTTTACTCTAGATCTCAAAGGAGTACCTGATTTTTCTTTTCTTTTCTTTTCTTTTTCTTTTGATAATTGAGGCTTATCAGCACTTAGTACATTCACCAGATTTACTAACATCAGAACTTAACAGATAAGAAGCATTATTCTAGTTTTTGACTTAGTAATAAGATAGACAAAGTAAACTTAACTAAGCTCAATATCAGAATTTGCTTGTGTTAAAAGATTTCCACATAAACAATTACTTCAAACATGGGACCTTTAGAATATTAGAGATTACTAGGTCAGCATCTAGCACAGTTATCCTCATTGGAGTGAATAATCACAGAAACATGCATATCACTATCAGAGTTTATAAATTCACATCAGACAACAATCAGCACTTAAGAAAATTTCATATTAAGCACATAATACACAAGGATAGTAATATCTGTAAATACTGATCATAAAGTCTGATGTAATAGAACATAAAATAATCAGATTTAGAGAAAGAACCTGAAACCATTCCAAGTTCATTTACCAATCTTGTAAAAGTAGCTTCACATAGTGGTTTTGTGAAGATATCTGCTAGTTGTTGATCGGTTGGAATAAAATAAAATTCCACTGTACCTTCATCCACATGTTCCCTTATGAAGTGGTACCTAATGCTGATGTGCTTTGTCATTGGGTGTTGAACTGGATTACCTGTCATAGAAATAGCACTTTGATTATCACAGTAAATAGGGATTTTAAAATATGTTAACCCATAATCCAGTAACTGATTCTTCATCCAAAGAATCTGTGCACAACAGCTTCCTGCAGCAATGTACTCTGCTTCTGCAGTTGATGTGGAAATTGACTTTTGTTTCTTGCTAATCCAAGAAACTAATCTGCCTCCAAGAAATTGGCAGCTTCCACTTGTGCTTTTCCAGTCAATTTTGCATCCTGCAAAATATGCATCTAAGTAACCTATTAGCTTAAAGTTTGATTCTCTAGGATACCACAATCCCAGATCAGCTGTACCCTTAAGGTATTTGAAAATTCTTTTCACAGCTGTTAAGTGAGGTTCTCTTGGATCTGCTTGAAATCTTGCACAAAGACAGGTAGCATACATGATATCAGGTCTACTTACAGTAAGATAGAGTAGTGAGCCAATCATACCTCTGTAATCAGTAATATCTACTGATGTACCAGTATCCTTATCCAATTTTGTTGCAGTGGCCATGTGAGTGGATGCACTTGAACAATCTTGCATTCCAAATTTCTTCAGCAAATTTCTGGTGTACTTGGATTGACAAATAAAAGTGCCTTCTTCATTCTTCTTGACTTGAAGACCCAGAAAATAGCTAAGTTCCCCTATCATACTTATTTGATATCTTGACTGCATCAGTTTGGCAAACTTCTTGCAAAGCCTGTCATTTATAGAACCAAAAATGATATCATCAACATATATTTGCACCAAAAGTAAGTCCTTTCCATGGTTGAGATAGAACAGTGATTTGTCAATAGTTCCTCTGTTAAATTCACTTTCCAGAAGAAACTGAGCTAAAGTATCATACCATGCTCTTGGAGCTTGCTTAAGGCCATAAAGTGTTTTATCAAGCCTGTAGACATGATTTGGAAGTTTGGAATCTACAAAGCCTGGAGGTTGTTCAACATATACTTCCTCTTCCAATTCTCCATTGAGAAAAGCACTTTTCACATCCATTTGAAAGACTGTAAACTTTTTGTGAGCAGCATAAGCCAAAAATATCCTTATGACTTCCAATCTAGCAACTGGTGTAAATCTTCATGCATTGCTTGCACCCAATTAGCTTCTTGAAGAGCTTCTTCCACTTTCTTTGGTTCAGTCTGAGAAAGAAAAGAATTATAGAGACATTCATTTGAAGTAGCTGTTCTAGTTCTGACACCCAATTAGCATCTTGAAGGATTTCAAATAATAAAGTCAGGTGTATGTGATTACTCCACTTCCTTGCAGATGGAAGGTTTTCTCTAGAACTGGATGCTCCCCCATGATGCACGTTATCTTCATCAACATTTTCTGATGCTCCCCCTGAAATTATGCTCTCTGAGTTGGATCCTTCATTATTTAAGTTTCCAGAATTATCAGAACTTGGCTCATCAGAACTTGATGAATCAGAACTTGAAGAGCCAGTTGTAGGTTCTGATGCTTCTTGAGATGTGGTTGTATCTTCAGTATGCTCCCCCTGCATAGGTGCATCTTCCTTTGGCGTAGTCACCATAGTTTCAATAACATTAGAGTTTAATCCATCAGAGTTTGCAGTATCTGGATTTAGACTGTCAGGATTTGGACTGTCAGAATTAACAGAATCATAATTTAAAACTTCATTTTCAAATCTCAGCTGATCATGATCATTGAAATCTTCAAGTCCAGTAATCTTCTTATCATCAAAAGAGACATTGATCGATTCCATGACAATCCTTGTTCTTAAATTGTAGACTCTGAAGGCTTTTGTGGAAAGTGGATATCCAACAAAAATTCCTTCATCAGCTTTTAGATCAAATTTGGATAGCTGTTCAGGATGAGTCTTAAGAACAAAACACTTGCATCCAAATACATGAAAATACTTCAGATTTGGCTTCTTTTTCTTCACCATCTCATATGGTGTCTTTTCATGCTTGTTAATGAGTGTTGCATTCTGAGTAAAACAAGCAGTCTGCACAGTTTCAGCCCAAAAATAGGTTGGTAGCTTTGCTTCATCAAGCATAGTTCGTGCAGCTTCAATAAGAGTTCTATTCTTTCTTTCAACAACTCCATTTTATTGTGGAGTTCTAGGAGCAGAAAATTCCTGCTTTATTCCATGGTCTTTGCAGAACTCTTCCATGATCAAATTTTTGAACTCAGTGCCATTATCACTTCTTATGATCTTCACAGAATCTTTGACTAATTTATCCAGTTGCTTGACATGATCAATCAAAATAGATACAGTTTCACTTTTTGTGTGCAAGAAATACACCCATGTGTATCTGGTGAACTCATCCACTATGACCATAACATATTTCTTCTTTGCAATCGACATGACATTCACTGGACCAAATAGATCAACATGTAGTAGGTGATAAGGCTCAAGAATTGATGATTCAGTCTTGCTCTTGAATGAAGATTTTCTTTGTTTTGCCTTTTGACATGAATCACAAAGGCCATCAGGAGCAAATACTGATTTTGGCAGTCCTCTCACAAGATCTTTCTTGACTAGTTTATTTATATTGTTGAAATTTAAATAAGAGAGTTTCTTGTGCCAATTCCATCTTTCTTCAATTGATGCTCTACTCAACAGACAGATTGCAGAACCATCAGTACTTGTTGAAAGCTTGGCTTTATAAATGTTACCATGCCTGTATCCTTTCAGAACAACTTTGCCAGTAGATTTGCTTACAACTTCACAGTGTTCTTCAAAGAAATCCATATGATAACCTCTGTCACAGATTTGACTAACAATGAGCAGATTATGTTTAAATCCTGAGACCAGAGCTACTTTCTCAATGATGACATTCCCAAGATTAATATTGCCATATCCCAGAGTTTTTCCCATATTGCCATCTCCATAAGAAACACCTGGGCCAGCTTTCTCCACAAAGTCTGATAGCAGGGCTTTATTTCCAGTCATGTGTCCTGAGCATCCACTGTCCAGAACTAGGATGTTTTTCCTGTTGCCCTGCAATCACAAAGACCACTAATGATTAGTTTTAAGGACCCAGACTTGCTTGGATCCTTTGGCCTTATTAAGTTTTTTAACATTTGCAACGGATTTAGCATCAGAGTTTATGTTAACAGTTTTCTTATCAGCATTTACAGTATCAGACTTTGCATTAGAACTTATACTAGAAGGAACAATGCTAACTTTCTTTAAAGAAGGTTTTATTTGATAATAATCATAGTAAAAACTATGATATTCCTTACAAGTATAAATGGAATGTCATAAACTACCACAATGAAAACAAGGATTTTGTGGCCTATATCTAACAAACTGACTCTTAACTCCTGACTTTGAAGATAAGGAGTTTATGTTCTTATTCTTCCTGCAAAAAGAAGCCAGAAGGTTAGAATTTTCACAGTTATGACATGTTTTTTCTAGGAGCATTAGGAACAAGCTTATAATCATTGCTTTTATTCACACCTTCCTTTCCATTCCTATTTTTCCTAGGTGACTTTACCTTGTTTACATTCTTAACATCTTTTAGCTTGTACTTAAGCTGCTTCTTAGTCATTAAGCATATGTTAACTTCAGTTGGCTTTTCCTGTTTTAGTTTGTCAGAAGTTAATTCCTCTTTAACTTCTGATTTCTCAGTATCCGACTTTACAGCTACAAACTTAACAGGTTTTACCTTTGGCTTTTGTTTAACAACTATAGACTCAATTTCTACAGTTCCTTTATCATTCTTATCATCTCCATAACCTAAGCCTTCTTTCCAGTTTCCACTACTTAACAAATTCTGAGTTGTTTTGCCAGAGTTAGTCCAAGTCCTGATAATCTCTCTTTCCTTTTCTAACTCAGTTTTTAGAGATTCATTCATTTTAAGTACTTCATCCCTAACATAGAAAGCATCATCTCTATCTTTCTGAGTTTGATGGAACATGGCTAACTCTTTTTCTAAATAATCATTTCTCTTTTTATAAGCAAGATTGTCAGAAGTTAATCTTTCACATGTTAAAGTTTGATCTCTATAACTAATAAACTTGGTTTTAAGATATGTTCTCAACTCATTAATATCATCAGTATGAAAGGCATAAGTAGTTTGAGGTACCTTTAACTCAGCAGCATCAGAACTGCTATCAGCATTTTCCATCAAGACATAGTTCTCCTCACTTTCAGAATCTGAAGTGTCTGTCCAACTTTTCTTCTTTGTGACAAGAGCCTTGCCTTTGTCATTCTTCACTTTCTTGTAATCAGGAGATATGTGGCCTTTCTCACCACAGTTGTAGTATTTGACATTTGTGTAATCTCCTCTGTCAGACTTTCCTTCTTTGCCTTCAGATTTTCTGAAACTCTTCTTATCAGAACTTGCACCTTTCCTGGAAAACTTCTTTCCCTTTCTGAATTTCCTGTATGTAATTCTTGTGATTCCTTTGACCATAAGAGCACACAGCTTCATCATCTCCTCATCAGCATCCATCTCAGGTAAGCTTTCAGTTTCTGAGTCATCATCACTATCAGAACTTGATGACTCAGTATCAGACTTTGTGATGAGAGCTTTTCCCTTGCCTTTCTTTAAGATAGCTGCTTTGGGGGATTCCTCCTCAGCCTTAAGAGCAACTGTCCTTGACTTTCCTCCTTTCCTCTTGCTTCTTTGTTCCATCTCAAGTTCATGAGTCTTGAGCATCCCATAAATTTCATCAAGAGTTGTTTCTTCAAGATTATAGTTGTCTCTTATAGTTGTGGCTTTCAAATCCCAACTTTCAGGAAGAGCTAACAGGAATTTAAGATTTGAATCTTCAAGATCATATTCGTTATCAACTAGTGACAAATCATTCAAGAGTTTGACAAATCTGTCATATAAACTAGTTAATGACTCATCAGACTTTGAGTCAAAGTGTTCATACTCTTGAGTGAGTATTATCTTCCTATTCTTCTTAATTGAATCAGTTTCCTGGCATCTTGTCTCCAAGGCTTCCCATATCTCCTTTGCAGTCTTGCAATTAATTACCCTATTTGACATGACATTATCAATGGCACTATGCAGCAAGTGTCGTACATTAGCATCCTTAGCAATTGAAGAGATATCTTCAGCAGTGTAATCACTCTTCTCCTTTGGTACATACTTTGCTGGTTGACCTGCAACTGCAATAGCGAGTTTGGTTGGCTTATGAGGTCCTTCATTGATTCTGTCAAGATATTCTGGATCTGTAGCCTCCAGAAATATAAACATCCTTACCTTCCATATGGGATATTCAGATGGTTTCAGTATGGGAACTCTAATAGTCTCATATCGACTATGGATTTGAGTCTTTGGAGGTTCTTCAGTTTTGGTGGACTTGGTTGGAGTTTCTGCTTTAGACATGATTATTTTTGGATCTTAAACTATTTGTTTGTTAACAGATCTGCTCTGATACCACTTGTTAGGTCACACACACTGTAGAAGGGGGTTGAATACAGTGTTTAGCATAATCAAATCAAATTAAAGAACACAAGTAACAGAAAACAGACTTTATTCAATATAATAAACTCTGTTACAATATGGAACTGTCCTCTCTCAGTGATGAACAAATATCACGAGAGCTGCTAGGGTTACAATGAATATTATTCTCGATAATGATAACACATATACTGTAAACCCTATATCTGTGTTTATATACTACACAGTTACAAGATAATCACTAATTGATATGGAATATAATTCTGCTTCCTAAAATATATCAAATGGTTATCCTTTCTTCCAAGTATTCTATTCTTCATAAAATTCCTTCTTCATGCATATCTCTTCTTGTGTTTGTCATAATCTTCTTTCGTTTCAATCAGCCGCCTTCCTTATCAGAAAGTCTCTTTAAGTCCTGATATTATCTCCTGATAAATATCTCCTGATAACTTAAGTTCTGACAAATTAAGTTATGACTTCAGTATAAGTGCTGATTTCCAGTTAAATACTGATTTGTCCTGTTTAATTAAGATCTGAAAACTAAACATAAATCATATTAGACATGACATTATCAAATATATCTAACATTATAAAGGAATAAAAGTCACAGCGTCCTTAATGACAATGCACCAACGTTCAGGTGAAAGCCTCCGAAGCTTCTTAACTCGATTCAGAGAGGAGATAACAGAGATCCAAGATCTAATAGAGCAAATGACCGTCAACTTCCTGACAGCGGGTATCGATAAATCTCAACACGAGCTACTTCTAGAAGAAATTTTTGAGAAAAGGCCAAAAACCCTACAAGCAGCATTTCAGATTATAGAACATCGCATGATGCTCTAAGAAGCAGTAAGCTGCATCCAATCTCTCCGATGTTTTTCCAGATATGAACGGCGCCGTAGTTACAGTCCGCGATCACCTGCATACGAAAGGTTCCAAGAACGTCGTCGGTCACCACCAACGTGTACACTTGACCACCCCCGAGGGATAGGAGAAAATGAGATTGGCAGCCCCGTAGTCTAGCTGAGAAAGAATTTACGAAACGCAACACCGAGAAAATGATAATTTTAGCGGTACTAAAAACAGAGCCAGATTACCGTCCTCCGAGACCCATGAAACCTGGCAGGCCCCCAAGCTCCAGATACTGTGATTATCATGAAGACACCGGCCATACAATTGAACAATGCTTCCAACTGAGTAACCTCATTGAAGAAAAGATTCACCGGGGATAACTTATCCACTACGTGCAACAAGATGATACGCCTAGGTGCCACCATCGGGATGAGAAAGATGATCAAATTTTATGTGATCAGTGCTTCCTCTAGCTTCAACGCCATATTAGGGCGAACAACGATCACCTCCCTACGAGCTATAACCTCCATCTCCCATCTGAAAATGAAGTTCCCCATAGACTTTGGCATAGGAGAAATGACCGGTGACCAGGCGACAATAAGACAATGCTATTTAACCACTGTCTCTCCAAGGAAAATGGTAGATGAAGAACTAAAGTTAACCAAGTACTTGATATCGATCCCAGAGAGCTAGTCGACTCACCCACCATCAACTTTTGCTCTCTTGTCGAAGAAACCGAAGAGGTGGAAGTATTTGAAGGAAATCCTGATAAAACTACAAGAATTGATAAAAACCTCTCTGAACTATTAAAGAAAGATATCATGAACCTTATCCGAGAGTTCTCTGACATTTTCGCCTAGGACCCCCCCAAGGACTTTCCTGGGATCCCGGAGGTCGTCGCTCGACATTCACTACACATCAGCAAGAACATCAGGCCGGTAAGGCAGAGACACCAAACATTCTCCACCGAAAAAAGAGCCACCATCGACCAAGAGATTGATAGGCTAGTCGAGGCCAGTTTTATTGAACCGGTACAATTCACCACATGGATCTCGAATGTAGTCCCGGTCAAGAAAATTACAGAAAGTGGAGAATGTGCATTGATTACTCGGATGTGAATAGGGTTTTCCCCAAAGACTTTTACCCTCTGCCGAACATCAACCAGCTCATTGATGCGATAGCAGGAAATGAACTCCTCTCTTTTATGGATGCCTTTCCAGGGTACAAGCAGATTAAGATGGACTCCCAAGATTGGCAGCAAACTGCATTCATCACGCATCGAAGGGTCTTCGGATACCGAGTGATGCCTTTTGGTTTAATTAATGTGGGGGCCATATTTCAACAGATGATGGATAAGATATTCACCTCACAGATTTGAAGAAATATGCTGATATATGTCGATGACATGATTACAAAATCGAAGGTTTCCTCTGACTATGTGTCCGGCCTTTGTGAAATATTCGAGAATGCGAGAAACAACAACATGCGGCTAAACCCTGCCAAGTGCTCGTTCGGTCTTACCGCGGGTAAATTCCTTGGATTCTTGGTTACCCAAAGAGGCATCGAAGCAGATCCGTCTCAGATAAAAGCAATCTTGGAAATGGAGAAACCAAGATCCATTAAGGATTTACAAAAAGTAACTGGATGTATCGCTGCACTCCTTTTCTTCTCAGCAATAAAGAAAGCTTCCAAATCCTCGCATTTTGAATGGAATGATGACTATGAAAAGAATTTCTCTGAGTTAAAAAAATTCTTAATAAACCCACCCATCCTCACTCGGCCTTTACCAGGCGAGCCGTTGCGGGTATACCTCTCAGCCTCTGATGACACCATCGCAGCAGTCCTAGTTCGGATTGATAAAGGAAAAGAAGTCCCGGTGTACTACATTAGTCACTCACTTCGAGATGCAGAGATAAGATATCCACAGGTTGGGAAGCTAGTCTATGCCCTTGTAATCGCCAGCCGAAAATTGCGACACTACTTCCAAGAAAGGGAAATTCATGTGCTCACAAATCAACTTCTGAAGAGAATCCTACACAAACCCGACATGACGGGCAAACTCGTTGCTTGGACCATCAAGCTAAGCCAATTTTACATCAAGTATAAACCTCGAACTACGATCAAAGCTCAGTTTCTCTCAGATTTTGTTGCTGAATGTCAATTCAAAGCCAAAGCGCACAAATCTGAAGAAGATCAATTAAGACCATGGTTGTTGTTTATCAACAAATCTTTGACCGCCGATTTAGGAGGAGCAAAAATAATCCTAATCATCCCAGAAGGATTCAAGATCCAACAAGCCCTCAAATTCGAATTCCCATCTACATACAACGTAGCCGGATACGAGGCACTAATCGCAGGCTTAAAGCTGGTAGCGGACCTCGAGACTGAGATTATTGACATATTTGGAGATTCTTAACTGGTCTCTAAACAAATAAATAGGGAGTTCAAGGCATATAATAAGATAATGGCTCAATACTTTGCAGGGACACAAGATTTACTCAAAAAATTCCCTTCATGGAGACTCTCGAATGTTGATAGGGAGGAAAACCAGTGGACAGACTCTCTTGCCAAGTTAGCATCCTGCAATTTACCTGCTAAACTTGATTCAATATATATCGACATCTTAACGACCCTTGCCATCGATGATCTTTCTGTTAATCAGATTCAGAATAACCTCGACTGACGAAAACCATTTCTAGACTATATCCTCGACAACAAACTTCCCGAGGGAAAGAGCGAGGCCAGTTCACTCATGTTTAAGGCAAGAAACTACTGTGTTGTCGGCTCATCTTTGTATCGACGCTCATTATCTGAACCACTGCTCCGTTGTTTGACCTCGGAGAAAGCTCAACAAGCGATGGTTGAGGTACACACTAGCATCTGCGGTGAACACCTTGGAGGAAAGAACCTGGCTCTTAAAATCATCAAACAGGGACTGTACTGGCCCATAATCCGTAAAGATTACGAGGAATTTGTTAGAAAATGCCAAGCATGTCAATTACATGGGAACGTAAGCTATCGACCCATGACTGAGCTCAACTCGATACTCGCCCCATGTCCCTTTTTTCCAGTGGGGGATAGATATTGTAGGGCCCTTTTCAAAGTCAAAATATTGTGCCAATATATCGTAGTAGCAGTGGATTATGCGACCAAATGGGTTGAGGCAAAACCCCTTTCCAAGATCAGAGAGAAAAAAATGATTAAGTTTTTTCATGGAGTATGTTGTGTTTCTCTTTGGGATCCCAAGGATTTTAGTTTCCGTTATGGCACACAATTTGTGGGAGCAAAGCTTGAGAAAGCTCTAGAAGAACTAAAGATCCAATATATCAAGGCCTCAGTTGCATACCCACAGGCTAATGGGCTCGCAGAAGTAACGAATAGAACCATCCTACAAGGCCTAAAAAAAGAATTAAAGAAATCCCCCGTTGCTGGGTTGATGAACTCCCGAATGTGCTATGGTCCTAGATGACGACACCCCGAAGTGCAACATGTGAAACTTCCACCTCGCATATGGCGTCGATGCCATCCTACCTGTCGAAGTAAGCCTAATTTCCCCACAAGTCAAAGTATTCGACCCTTCTCTCACACTCGAAGGCTTACGCTTTCACAACGACTTGCTCGAAGAAATAAGAGAGGAGTCTCGACTCCACATGATCGCATAGCAGGAGAAGACTACAAAATACTTCAACAAAAAAGTCAAAACCAAGAGCTTCAGGGTTAGTGACCTTGTCCTTCGAGACTCTGCTGCATCATAGCTCGTTGTATCAGGAAAGTTTAAGCCGATGTGGGAAGGCCTATATCGGGTTTCGAAGGTTGTTAGCGCGGGGACTTATGAGCTCACATATCTCAATGGTCAGCCAATTAAAAACGCCTGGAATGGCATGCATCTCAAGAAATTCTATCAGTAATTTGCTTTTGTTTGTAATGTTTGAAACCCCGAGGCAATAACTGACATACCAAAAACTAACCCTCGATGCAATGAGGGTCGTTATGAGATCCCCATCGAGGGATGCTTAATTTATGACAATAAAAGCTTTTAAGTTATTTCAGGAAGCAACAAGTTCCATTATCTATCTACTTTATCTTATACTGATTCATAAAAAAAACCACGATACATGAGTTACTTACTTCAAATTACACGTCAAATAGTCATGCGCTTCAAAACTATGATACATCCAAGACCAGTTGAGTACGAACTTAAAAAAAGATTTCGTTCCTAGCTAATCAAAACAATAAGCAAATACACGAATCTACGACATAATTCAAAAAAAAAGAGGTTAGATAATGCAAACAGAAATTGACATTAGAAAAACCAAGTTGGCGAAATTAAAGGCATAAAATATAAATGGCAAACATTTTTACAAAGAAAGGACACCAGGTTTGCAAGCCAAAACAAAGTCAAGGTAGTAACAAAGCTATGTTTGGAAACTACTACCCAGCGACAAACAAAATCAAAACCATAGAAACAAAGTGATTAGCTTTGTCCATTTCTTGTCGAACACCGCTATTCAACAATCCCTTCAAAGAGGAAAAAAACCAAATTTTGAAACCTACATACTTACAAATCATCTACTGAAATATGAAGCCATTAGTCAAATTAAAACAGAATAGAGCCAAATTGTGGTAACTTAAGATTTTCCTTGTATGTTTCAAAAGCTCCTGAAAATTGCTATCTGCAAACATGTTTCTCTTTCAGGATTAATGTTATTAATACAGTTACTAACCAGTAACAACCTCCTAACTAGGAGCTTTGTTAAACTCATCTACACCTCAATAAAGCCCCTTAAGGTAAATAATAATAAAACATATAATAATACCATAGGAAAGCAAACTCCCAAGTTACAGACATATCACTTTTATGCCTTAAAAGAAATTCGATAGGAACAGGTCCAAAATAAACAACGACAAACAGGAAATTAGTCTAACGCTTAATAAACAAGTTCCAGAGATCAAAATACTTTTACATCATTATGGGGCATTTCCCGCCTTCAAGCAGCATCCTGTGGGGGAGGATCTCTAGGGGTCACATTCGCGCGAGAAAAATCCTGAACGTACTCCTCGAAGGAATGACCCGATATGTCCATACCGGCATCTGACAACCTGGTTAAACAGCGGCCATACCCATCGCTCAATTCCTTTTCTATGTATTCAACACTTTTTTCCAGATTAATATTCATCTGACAATTATCTTTGATCAACGTCTTGTTGGAAAAAATCACGTCTGCAAAATCCTTCACCACCTTATCACGCCTTCCCCTCTCATCGTCCCTCGATAGGGTGACATCCTTTAAAGCTTTCTCCAACTCAGCAATCCTTTTATTAGCATCACCACGCTCTACTTCCATCTCTCCAACTTGTTTACTTAGCTTCGTATTAGCCACTGCCAACTCGTCAGCCCGACGCTCCGCCCCTGAGGACAAATCCTCAAACTTTTTTTTCTCCCGAGACATCGAGGCTAGATCAGCATTAAGCCGGGAGGTGGACTCCCCATCACCTTCATTCTTAAACTCGTTTAGGATATAGGTAAAATATGAGAGAAACTAAAAGCAACAAAAAAAGTGCAGGGGTCAAAATAAAACCTATGAACCAAACAACGAAAGGAAAAAACCCAAACGAAAAGGAAATATAAGTATTAAGAGCACATACCCGGCTAGCATGACTCATACACCTATCTACCAAGTCACTATGTTTCTTGGAAGAATAGGACACCATGTCTTGAGGAAGCTGAAAAGCCCTAAAAGCTTGATTTGGCACGGTCGAACCCCCGGTCCATCTTTCATTAGGCTGGATCTCAAAACGAACAATGTCCCTCACAGTATGGACATCCGAAGAACTCTTCATAAAACCATTCCCCAAACAATCGTCAAGGTCTCATTCGTTGCAACCCGACCAGCTTCAACTCTCATTCCATCATTATCCGTGCGTAGCCTCTTCCAATTTAGCATATCAAAATCATCTGCAACAACATCATCCTGGTCCTCCAGAACTCGATCCCCATTATCATCCAACAACTCGATTGAAACAGATTTACCAACCTTCGAGGGTCCGGCGTTCAAGCAACCAGTCTTCGACCCCTCCTGTGCTGAACCACTCGCTTTCTAAACAAAAAACATCATAGCTTTGTCCATTTTCTTTCCTCAAACTCCGCTATCAAGAATATTCTTCAAAGAGCTCCTAGCAACTGCATAACAAAAAAGAAAAGAGAAAAGGGAAATCCTTATTAGAAATCCATAAAAAGAAAGATATCTAAAAGGACAAACAAATATTAATCCAAATGCAAAAAAAAGAGAACATAGCCTTACGAGAATGACCCTCTAGAAATGCATTATCCTTCAACTGCAAATGAAAATAAAGAGACATCGCCCCATGGAAATCATCCAAAAAATCAGCATTATACTTATCTAGTTTATTCAAAGAATCAAGGGCCTCCCGACTAACCTTACGACAAGATTGAACTAACTCTAAATCAGGGCCACCAAAATACAACCACTTGGGGTGATACCCCGAGTTCAATGAACGGACACTAACTATCTTCATTCGTTTATGACGCGTATCAAAGTAAACCTGACCTTCGTGGTAACGGATCCCATAAATAAAAAAATAACGGGTTCATCGGAACACGACCTTTCTCATGACATAAAATGATAAAGCCATTTACTTGAGCAACAAAATTGGGGGCCAACTGTGCGACACAACACCCTATAGCCTCGTAAAGAGCCAGTTGGAATGGGTGCATTGGCAGTCGAAGCCCAAACCCAAAAAATAACAAAGAAATCCCATGCATACCGTATTCAGGCATCATCCAAACCCGGTCATTAGGACCCCGAACCCCGTACCTGTAACCATTACTAAAATCAACCCACTTTTTTAATTTACCCGAAGACGACCTAAGGAGTTGTAAGTAGAATAATTATTGACTTTGATGTAATGCCCAAGAAGGCCCATTTGTAAAAGAGAGCCCATTTGGGACTCACTATAAATATAAGACAACAACCTCATTTTAAGGGGTTGGCTAGTTAAGTAAAGAAAATACCTCCTTAAAGATTAGTCTTATATATTAATAATACTCGAGACTTATCATATATAATAACTAAAATTAAATATATTAATTACTAAGTAGTCAAACATATTACATTTGGACATGTTGATATGACGAGTAAAATCTAAGATATGTTAAAATATATACCCTCTGTTCCAACCATTTCCTTACAGTTTTCTTAATGGGATGTTCCATCCAATTCTTTATATTTCAAAACTTACCATAAATAGTCAATGGATCCCACCACTTTCCCACTTTTCCTCCCTTTTCCCACTACTTTTACTCCACTATCTCCATTTAATATATTGAAATTTAATGGGTCACACCACTTCACTCACTTTTCTTTCGCTTTTTCACTACTTTATACATATTTTTTAACCACCGTTCCCAAACCAAACGTAAAGAATTGGCCGGGACGGAGGGAGTAAAAAGTACATCATGATTTTTTTAATTCCATTTAATTCCATCATGATTTTTTTAAAATACATAAAAGTACATCTTGAATAATTAATTATGAGATTGAAATAAAGAGTTACATTTAATAATTTTGACATTGATATATTACTACTCAAATAATACAATAAAATTATGTAAGCTATATCTTACATCATTGTATATAATATATTATTTATGTGTTGGATTTTAATCGGATTTCGGATTTAAATCAGGTTTGGATTGAGTTTCGGATTTCGGATCGAGTATCGGTTTGGTATCTTTAAAATTCAAATCCAAAACTTCGGATTCGATATATTCAAAATTTCGGGTTTCAAATCAAATATTTTTCATATTGGATTATTTTGCCATCCATATCAAAATATTCATGGAATCATAGCCCAGCTCCTTTTACATTTCACTTTCACCGAATGGGGAGATTGCATATAGTAGCAATTTCGAATTGGTTTTATATCAAATAAGTATATTTAAACTAGATAAAAAGTTATGTGTGTTTGATGGAAATATTTATATTTTTTTTCATCCAGATTGTTAATACTAGTAGTGACTCTAGTAGTAGTCTAATCAAGTCAAACTATAAATACTCTTTTAGTAGACCTTTTGTAATTCTATTCAGTTACAACATTCTGTAATCATTTCTATTTTCCTCTCTACTGAGATGTAAAGACTTACAGTCTTGTGGGTATACAATTTTGTTATAGTTTCTTCTACTTTCTTGATCTTCATTGCTTTAATGGAGATTTGTGAACTTCAATAAACTCTAGATGGTATCAAAGCTATTCTGCATATACTTCTCATTCATTTTCTTGTGATTGATTGATTTTCGATCTGTTTTCATTTTTCTTTTCGATCTTATTCTTACGATCTCGATCTCTCTCAGATTTTATCTTCTCAATCGATCTCGATCCCTATCTCTCTCTCAATCTCCCTCAATCTTTCTCAATCTTTGATTGATTGATCTCTCTCAATCTTTCTTGATTTACTTTAATTTGATCTTATATGATCAATTCACTGATCTGTGACTCTAATGGCTTCTGTACGACATCAATCGTATGTCAATATTGTATCAAGTGATCATTCTCATCGTCCTACCAATACTACTACACATGTAAGTGATTTAGATCTTCTTTCTTCAAACACAGATGATGTATCCAGTATAAATGTCAATACGCATCCATTATTTTTGCACAATAATGATCATCCTGGTATGATTTTTATATCTAAGAAGCTTACTAGATCTGATAACTTTGGTAGCTGGAAACGTTCTTTGCAAATAGCACTTTCTGCTAAGAATAAACTTGTCATTTTAACTGGAAATTTTATTGCTCCTGCTGTTGATTCTTCGCTTTTTTTGCACTGGAAACGATTTAATTATATGGTAATTACTTGGATTCTTAACACCGTTTTGGATGATATTAGCAATAGCATGAATTATATGGACAACGCCATTGAAGTTTGGAATGAGCTTAATGATTATTTTTCGGTTGTTAGTGGTCACAAGTTCTATGAAACGCAGAAAGAATTATTCAAGTTAGAACATGGCAATGATTCCATTGAGTTTTAATTTCACAAGCTTAAAGGCCTATGGGATGAATTACGTGCTTTAGAACCAGTTGTTAAATGCACTTGTGGTGCCACTAAAAATTGGGAAGAACTGCTAGAAAAGAAGAGGCTGATTCAATTCCTTATGGGCTTACATACAAGCTATACTACAACTAGAGGAAATTTGATTATGATGAACCCTTGACCTTCTTTTAATCAAGCTTATGTGCTTAAATAAGAAGAGAGGCAACTTCAAGTTCATACTACATCTTATCCACTGGCTATGATGGTTAGCTTGCCCAAACAACATTTTTAGCATCAAAATAAGCCTTCTAGTTCAAGCTCTTTGGAATGTAGCTATTGCCATGGTAAAAACCACACACGAGATAAATGTTTCAAATTGATAGGATATCCATTGGATAATCCTTATCATCCTAATAACAAAGGTAAGGAAATTCCTTTTAATAAGCCTACTGGAGTCTTTTCTAATCCCCAGACTTCACAGCCTCAAGAATCTGATCATTCTATGCACATCAGTACATCTTCTGGAAGTTTTGATTCTGGTTCTTCTCTTCATCCAACTGCTGCATCAGAGAGTTCCTCTAATTTGAATTCTCAGATGGTTGTTCTGCAGCAACAAATGAATACACTAATGCAGTGTCTTTCTAAGAATCATACTGGTCCTTAATCTTCATTCTCTTCCACACCTTTTACATATGGACACAATGTGGCAGGTACCACATTCTCTTTGACTGCTATTTCTGATTCATCAAGCAATGTTGATACTTGATACTAGAGCTACCAATCACATGAGTTGTGACAGTAAAGCAATGCATGACATTAAGGCTTTGCCATTACCAATTTCAGTTAACTTTCTAAATGGAGCGACTTCTATTATCACTCATTCAGGATCTGTTATGCTAAAGCCAATTTCCACTGTTATTCATGATGTTCTCTTAGTTCCTTCTTTTAAGTTTAATTTGCTTTTTATTAGAAAATTGGCTTCACAGACTTATTCTCACATTTACTTTACTACCAACGAGTGTGTTATGCGGGACCCATCCCAGACCAGTCCTCAGATTCTTGGTAGACTTGATGGAGGGCTATATCAGCTTCAAAATCAACCTGGTAATTCTTCCACTTCATCTACTTCATTTCCTGTTGCTTTGTCTATTGCTGCAGCATATATACCTTTGTTATGGCATCAAAGGTTGGGTCATGTCCTTAGTCGAATTATGTCAAAAATACCATTGTTGTCAGGATTAAAATCTGATTCTCATAAACTATCTTGTGATACTTGCCCTTTAACTAATCAGAGCAAACTTCCATTTCCAATCAGTCATTCTTATTCTGATTTCATCTTTGATCTTGTGCATTGTGATTTATGGGGACCTTATCGTACCCCAACTTGCAATGGTTGCAAGTATTTTCTTACAATTCTAAAGCCTTATGGACAATTCTTCTACCCACTAAACAACACGTTGTTCAGGCTTTACAGGACTTCCATTTTTATGTTCAAAGTCAGTTTAAGCGTTCTATTAAGTGCATTCGTTCGGATAATGGCCGAGAGTTTGTAAGCTCATAATTGTCTTCTTTTTTCTCCATACATGGAATTATTCATTAAACTTCTTGCCCATATACCCCCCAACAAAATGATTGAAAGAAGACATCGAAATCTTCTTGAAATGACTCGAGCACTCTTATTTCAAAGTAAACTTTCTACCATTTTTTGGGGAGACTATTTACTTACCCCTACCTATTTGATAAATCGATTGCCAAACTCCAAGGTAAATTTTGATACTCTTTATACCAAATTATTCAAAGAACCACCTGATTATGGTCATTTAAAGGCGTTTGGTTGTCTTGCATATTTGTCACTTCATTCAGGTGATAAGTTGGTTGCTCGTGCCCTTAAAACAATTTTCATAGGTTATCCATCCCATTAAAAAGGTTATAAGCTGTATGATCCTATCACATCAACTATTCATGTTTCCATACATGTAATTTTTGACGAAACTTAATTTCCTTTCATTCATCCTTTTATATTTGCCCCCATCTTCATTCCTCCTGATCCAGTTTGTTATGAATTTGACACTCATGTTCATGAAATTCATCTTTTATTACAAAATTCTAATGATTCTTCATTATCAACCCTCACTACTCCTGATTCAATCTCTGTTGATTTCCCTGCTCAGCCTGCTCTTGATTCAGTTTATGCTGATTTACCCGATACATTACCATCTATCATGCCCAGTGTTCCAGCCCCTCGTGTATCTTTACGCATAAAAATCCAGCCTTCTTGGTTTAAAGATTATACAGTTTATTCTATAACCATTTCTGCTAATAACTACATTTCTGCAACTTCAGTCCTGTAAGATTGTCCAATTGATGCAACTAAATATGGTTTTAGTCTCTATTCTAAAGTTCCTAGCACAATTTATTCATGTGTTGTCAGTAAAGTTATTGTTAAGGAACCTTACAACTAAAACCAAGCTATAACTGATTCTCGTTGGATTGGGGCTATGTAAAAGGAATTACTTGCTTTAGCATCAAATAATACATGGACTCTCATGCCTTTACCCCAGAATAAAAAGGTTGTGGGTTGTCGTTGGGTTTACAGAGTCAAGTACTTAGCTAATGGTGATATTGATAAATTCAAGGCTCGTTTGGTGGCCAAAGGCTACACCCAAACTACAAGGGAGGATTATCATAACACTTTTGCACCCGTAGCCAAAATGGTTAGTGTTAGGACCATTCTTTCTATTGCTTCAGCTAAGTCTTGGATTGTGCATCAACTTGATGTAAATAACAATTTTTTACATGGAGATTTACCCGAGGAAGTGTACATGGGACTTCCACAAGGCCATCCTCAGTATAATTCTATTGTACCTCTTGTATGTCGTCTCAATAAAAGCATCTACGCTTTAAAACAAGCTTCCAGGTTGTGGTTTAAGAAACTAGGAGCAGCTTTGCTTACTTTCAGTTTCAAGCAAACAACTGCAGATTACTCCATGTTTACCTTCAATCATCATGATATTTTTGTCATAGATTTGGTGTATGTTGATGATATTCTTTTGACTGGTACATGTTCTGATCTTATCTCCCAAGATAAAGTTTTCTTGATCAGTCTTTTACTATAAAAGATTTAGGTTTAGTGAAGTATTATCTTGGATTAGAAGTAATTCTTCTGATTCTGGAATTTTATTCACCAACATAAATTCCTCCATGACTTGTTAGTAGATGTTGGTCTTGAAGATAGTAAACCTCTATCTCTTCCTCTGGAAACTAATGTCAAATTATCTTTAGATGAAAGTCTTCCTTTAGATAATCCTTCAGTTTACCGGAAATATGTGGGTAAATTATTATATCTCATTATTTCACAACCTGACATTGCTTATATTGTTCATCACTTAAGCCAGTTTTTACAAGTCCCCAGGGTCCCTCATTTATTGGTTGTGCAAAGGGTTCTTAGATACCTTAAAGACACTTCTTTTCAGAGATTATTCTTCCCTGCAACTTCAAATTTGTGACTGCAGGCTTTGTGTGATGGTGATTGGGCTAATTACCCTGATTCAAGTCAAAGTATATCTGATTTTTGTATACTACTTGGTACTTCTTTAGTGAACTGGCATTCTAAGAAACAAAGAGTTGTTTTTAAATCTAATGCTGAGTTTGAATTACATGTACCGGCTGAAACTGCTTGTGATCTCTCTTGGATGCACTTGTTGCTCAAAGAAATACTTATTCCTCGGTCTTATCCAACTATGATATACATCGATATTCAGCTCATTGGAATCTGTTTTCCAGATTGAACGTGTTGTCTTCTTCATCACATTCCAATATGAAGGAAGAGTGTTAATACTATTAGTGACTCTAGTAGTAGTCCAATCAAGTCAAACTATAAATAGTCTTTTAGTAGATCTTTTTTAATTCAATTCAGTTACAACATTCTGTAATTATTTCTATTTTCCTCTGTGCTGAGATGTAAAGACTTACAGTCTTGTTCGTATACAATTCTATTACAGTTTCTTCTACTTTATTATCTTCATTGCTTTAATGAAGATTTGTGAACTTCAATAAATTCTAGACAGATCATCTTCAATAATGTACAAGTCTTGAGCTAAAACTTTTGGCGCCATTTTGAATATGCTCCAAGGAAGTTCCATATACATGCAATCTTCAACTCAACTATTTCTTAAATTTTCAATATTTAAAACAGCAGAACACGTTCTGAATTTTGTGTTAAACGCTTGATTGTTGACGTAATCCGGTGATAACTTGACCATAAGTTTTTATTATATACTAATATTTAAAATTAAAATATTAACTTATTTAGATTGCTTATGTTAATAATTTAATATATAGTACATAGGCTTAGTTGGCTCTTTTTCGACGAACATAAAAATAATGTTATGTTAGATGTGGTATACACAAGGATCTTGACTTTGTTTAAAATATAATGAAATTTGTAATCTACTCTATGCTGTATAAACCAACGAACAATAAATTAATGTTAACGGGTGTAAACGTAACAAAATAAATGAAAAAATAAAAAGACGAGAATAATAGATAGCACTATGAACGAGGACACCCAGAGCAAAAATATTTCAACAATCTCTGTCGACTTTTACTCCTTTGCCCCTCTCCCTTCCTACACATACACATATCTTATATACACGCACCTCTCTCCCTCTATTACACAACCCCTCTCTCTCCACTTCTATTCCACCATCCAAATAACAAAAATGGCATCGGAGTTAATATTCCGGGGGCACGATCCACTAAAAACCTCGAACATTTATTCACCTAAACCTATCAAGCCATCATGGCATAATTTCCTCATGCATTCCCTATATTACAATCTCAAAGAACAACGCTTACTTTTCATTTTTATCGGTATTGTCATTGCCACTCTTTTTTTCACCTTGTTACTCTTGTTATAATATTTGTTTATGGAAGGAGAGGAGTTTTATAAAACTGATTGCTCACTTTTGATGCATTACATGGTTTTCCATTTTATAGTACATTGTATGATCTTCAAGAGAGTTCTACAAAATTCTCCAGACTTTACATTTTACTAAGTCTGCAGAATACTAAAATTCTGATACATAGAACTTATAAATTAGATCCAAAGTAACTATATTTAATACTTCTAGAATAATCTTGCAATACTTTTGAGAGTGTCATAATTTCACTCCTTCTTGACACTCTTCTCATGTACTCTGAGCTTGTCACGGACGTGTTCAAATTTAGTCTTTGGTAACACCTTTGTTAATATATCTGCAATTTGATAAGTAGTACTGCAATGAATCAAATTAATCTCTCCTTCACTTTGTGCTTCTCTGAGAAAATGATATTCAATCTTGATATGCTTTGTCTTACGGTGTTGGACTGGATTTCTAGCAATGTATTTTGCTGATTTATTATCGCAGTATAGCCTTGTAGCATTCTGCTGTGCTTTGCCCATATCATCTAAGATCATTCTTAGCCAAACGGCTTGATTTTGCGGCTGCACACGTAGTAATATATTCTGCTTCAGCGGTTGATTGTGCCACTATATCTTGTTTCTGTGATGGCCACGAGAAAACACCACTTCCTAGAAAGAAAGCATAAGCCAATGTGCTTTTCATGTCATCCTATGTTCCAGCCCAGTCACTATCAGTATAGCCAACTAGTTCTGCATCTTTTGTTGGTCTGTACCATATGCCAAAATTAGTAGTACCTTGTCGCGAACATAATATCGGGTAGAGTTGCTTTCAAGTATAACAAACTTCCAATAATACTTCTGTATAATTTCTGATCTGCATGTGGAGCTCCATCTTTAAGAGTTAACTGTTGATTTGGGACTAGAGGTGTATTTATAACCTTGCATCCTTCCATATTGTATTTAGCAAATTTTTAGCTTACTTTTCTTGACACACAAAAATGCCTTCATTTGTTTGATTGATCTCCTGCCCAATGTAATAATTCATGAGTCCAAGATCCGTCATTTCGAATTCTTTTTTTATATCTTCTTTGAATTTCGAGATCAAGCTGTAATTGCTTCCAGTAACAATTAGATCATCCACATATAAAGAGATAATCATGATGTTAGAGCCTTGAACCTTAACATAAAGAGTAGGTTCACTAGAACTCCTCCTAAAACCATAGCTTGCAAAAAATGAAGCCACTCGGCTGTACCAGGCTCGTGGAGATTGTTTGAGGCCGTACAAGGTCTTTTTAATTTTAGGACCTTTTTTTCACTTCATTTTACCACAAAACCTGGTGGTTGCTCGATATATATTTCTTCTTGAAGGTATCCATTCAGAAAAGCAGATTTAACGTCAAGCTGATAAATTTTCCATCCTTGTTGCGTTGCTAGTGCAAGGATTGTTCTCACCATTTCTTGTCTTGAGACAGGAGCAAACGTCTCGTTATAATATACTCCGAATTGTTGTGTAAAACCCTTAGGAACGAGGCATGCTTTGAGTTTTTGAAGTGATCCATCAAGATTAGTTTTTGTCTTATAAATCCATTTCACTCCAACAATATCCTTGTGACTTGGTTTATCAACCAGTTCCCAGGTTTGATTTTTTTCTATCATTCGTATCTCCTCCTCCATTGCAAATTGCCATTCTTTATGTTTTGCAGCTTCTTCGTAACTGGCAGGTTCGTGTGCAGCAAGAAAGAAATTTACAGATAATCTACAAACTAAAGAAGTCACTATTAGCAAAGACATTATTTTTGATGAAGAAGCCTGTTGGAATTGGGAAGAAGACAAGCAGGAACTGATAAACACATTCTTCCATCATTTAATCATAGCGAAGAAGGTACTTCTCAGAATAGTCCAGATGTTTCAAATTAACATGAAAACGAAAAATCAACTCCAGTAAGGTTGAGATCATTAGATGACATTTATCAAAATTGTCCAGAAGTGGAGCTCTCTGAAAATTGCTTTCTTGCTGCACACGAACCTTCCAGTTACGAAGAAGCTGCAAAATATAAAGAATTGCAATTTTCAGAGAGCTCCACTTCTTGAAAGCTTTGATAAATGTCATCTAATGATCTCAACCTTACTGGAGTTGATTTTTCGTTTTCATGTTAATTTGAAACATCTGGACTATTCTGAGAAGTACCTTCTTCGCTATGATTAAATGATGGAAGAATTTTGTTTGTCGGTTCCTGCTTGTCTTCTTCCCAATTCCAGCAGGCTTCTTCATAAAAAATAATGTCTCTGCTAATAGTGACTTCTTTAGTTTGTAGATTATACACTCTATAACCCTTAGATTGAGAGCCATAACCAACAAATATTCCTCTTTCCTCCTTTGAATCTAGCTTGTGTCTCTTTGCAGATGGAACATGCATATAACATAGAGAACCGAAAACTTTGAGATGTTTGACAGAAGGCTTATGTCCACACCAGGCTTCCAATAGAGTCTTCCCTTTAACAGCTTTGGTAACACTTCTATTTTGGAGATAAACAAAAGTGTAAACTGCCTCAGCCCAGAACTCATTTGGCAATTTCTTATTCTTGATCATGCATCTCGCCATTTCAACGATGGTTCTATTTTTTCTTTCTGAAACACCGTTCTGCTCAGGTGTGTAGGAGACTCTAAGTTTTCTGTTGATGCCTTCATTTTCGCAAAATTTGTTAAACTGATTTGAAGTATATTCAGTACCTCTATCACTGTGTAGTGTTGCTATTGAGCATCCACTTTATTTTTCCACCTATTTTTTGAACTTAGAAAATATACAGAATACTTCTGATCTTTCTTTTAAGAAATAGACCCAAGTCATGTGGGTGAAATCATCGATAAAAAAATAAAGTATCTGCTATTATTCAAAGATGGCATTCTTATTGGACAGCAGACATCAGTATGCACCAGTTAAAGTTTTCGAGATGCTCTCCATGCTTCTCCTGTTGGGAATGGCTGGCGATGCATTTTTCCAAGTTGACATCCTTCACAAACATTCTTCAGATTTTTGATGACTGGAAAATCTTTCACAATGTTTCATTGGTGGAGAAGCTTTAAATTCTGAATATTGCACTGTCTAAAACGTTTGTGCCACAAAGAAGTAATTGTTTCCGCCTTTGTCATCATTAAACTTTTAAAAGATAATTCCATTTAATTGGAAATGTTTTTTTTGAATTTGCACACTTTCTATTTTCTTCTTATGTGAATCAAAAATTGCACAATTGTTGCCTTCAAATAATAATGAATATCCATTTACCATTATCTGAGGAACACTTAGCAGATTTTTATCCAAGCCTGGGACATAAAGGACATCTTTAATAAAGCGCATACCTTTTTTAGTTTCAACAGTCATGATACATTTTCCTTGAGATTAAATCAGTGCTCCATCACTGATGCGAACTGGTACTTTAACTGCAGGATCTAGATCAGTAAAGAAACATTGATTTTTTTTCCAAATGTGTTGTGCAACTGCTATTAATTAGCCATGTATCGTCGCCCTTTGTGCTAGCTGTGATAGGGTACAAGATACCCGGATAGGCGTCGACCTGGACTAAAGGGAGACATGCTCAACCGATCTGCTAAGACCCCCTCTCCCAGGCCAATCAAGCATAGGAGCCCAGGCCCGGGTCTACCCTGCCTCCCGGATCCGGATCTGCCTGCATACCCGGATCCGGATCGGGGCCAAAACCACAGTTAGGGAGGTCTCAGCAGAAACATCACATCCCACAACCCGCCAAGGAGGGGTACGTGGGCACGTGACTATGACAGCTATCAACAACTAACACCCCAGACAAGCACAGCGCGTGTCAGAGGCCGTTAGGACACTCTGGAGGTGGTCCTCCCATGCACACGTGTAAGCAATCTGCCCAAGCCAGGTGTCCTCCGCTCCCAAGATCCAAAGACCCAGTTTAGAGGTAACTACCCCTAAACCCTACCTTGGGGCTATATATACCCCCAAGGCTGAAGGGTTTAGGGGTTGGAAAATAATTTCTCTTGCACTCACACATTCTCATACACTCAAAACACACAGCAGCCATCACATATAGACACACATACAGAGCAGCCTCTAAATTACATAAACATATATACCCTCATCTTCTCCAAAGCCTGTTCTTATTCTCACACCGGAGGCGCCGTGGGAGCCAAACTCCCCTTCCGGTGTTGTTTTGCAGGCGCCCAACCAGCAGCTACACCTCACCCCCGCACAGAAGATCCAGGAACGCCGTCGGACGGAGCCGCCCGCTCACCAGAGTTATCATTTGGCGCTAGAAGGAGGGGGCTCCATCCTTGGGTCTCGGTGCCCCTGGATTCATCTTCATCAGGTACGTTATTTTATCATAACCTAATGATCCGGACCACCAATGCAAGTCCAACCCGGAAAAACATCAACGATCCGGATTATGTTAACTACAATCCACAAAAGCAAACCACCATGGACCCGGATCTTGATGGCAAATACCCAGATCCGGATCCATAACAACAAAAAACTTAAAGCAAAGCCCGTATACCCGGATCCCAACGACAAACAACCATGCCCGGATCAAAAGCAACCAAAAACAGATAAAAAAACCTAAGTCATACAATCCTACCATAAACCACCCCCAAATCCGGATCCTACACACCCAACCCAGATCAAAATCAAAACCCTAACCCACAAACAGTTAACCCAAGAATCAGCAAGCAAAATTCCCCCTTTTTACACATATATACACCTATTCAACCGAAGAACATCAAGAACATGTAGTGCAAAACCCAGAAAAATCCAAACAAAAGCAACCAAAATCAAACCAAAAACGCCCAAAAACCCTCAGATCTAAACATGCATAGTGAAAAAAAAAGTCATATCAAAAACAAAAAACAACAAAAACACTTATCCACGAAGAAGAATACAAATCAAGGCACTTAGAATTCAGTGAAAACCGAAACAACTCTAAGAGAAATACGGTAAATACAAAGACGAAAGGAGAGAGACTTACAATTTGACTGGGAGCGAGAGCAAGAAACGGCAGAACGGCGGTGAAAAATTGAGCACCGAAAACCCAGAAGCTCCAAAACAATCCAAGAAAATTTAGAGAGAAAGAAGACGGAAGATGTGACTTTTCGTTTTTGGGGGAGAATAAAAAAGAAAAGAGAGGGCGGAGGCAGCTTTTTATAGGGGTAGGAGGGAGTTACTCCCCTGCCACGTGGTAACCAATGATTAGCCAACAGAGTAGTTACAATACATATATATGTATAATTACACACATATAAATGCAATTTAAAGCCCATAATCATTATGGGCCGAGTTTTTAGGTAATAACTGCCCAAAAATTCAAATTCGTGGGAGGGAATAAAATGAAAGACGTTACAACTCCTCGCCTTTTCAAATTCCACGGCTCTTTACCCGGATCAAGAGCCCTAATCCGGATCATTGTCAGCCGGATACAGATTTGGAAGAGAAAATTACCCGAGATCAATCCGGATATCTCTACTATACCAGATCCGGATTGGGGGGCAACCAGGAGCGAAAATTTTTCTAAGGCATCAACTATTCTACCTTAATCTGGATTGGCATCTACTACACCAGATCCGGATTGGGGGGCAACCAGGAGCGGAAATTTTTCTGAAGCAACTTTTCTACCTAAATCCGGATTGGTATCCACTACACCAGATCCGGATTGGGTGGCAACCAGGAGCGGAAATTTTTCTAAGGCATCAACTATTCTACCTTAATCCAGATTGGCATCTACTACACCAGATCCGGATTGGGGGGCAACCAGGAGCGGAAATTTTTCTGAAGCAACTTTTCTACCTAAATCCGGATTGGTATCCACTACACCAGATCCGGATTGGGTGGCAACCAGGAGCGGAAATTTTTCTTTACTAAGCCAAACATACAACCCAACTCTACTCCCTCATCCAGAAATTCTGCATGAGGGAGTGGGGGCAAATGATAGGGTACAAGATACCCGGATAGGAGTCGACCTGGACTAAAGGGAGACATGCTCAACCGATCTGCTAAGACCCCCCTCTCCCAGGCCAATCAAGCATAGGAGCCCAGGCCCGGGTCTACCCTGCCTCCCGGATCCGGATCTGCCTGCATACCCGGATCCGGATCGGGGCCAAAACCACAGTTAGGGAGGTCTCAGCAGAAACATCACATCCCACAACCCGCCAAGGAGGGGTACGTGGGCACGTGACTATGACAGCTATCAACAACTAACACCCCAGACAAGCACAGCGCGTGTCAGAGGCCGTTAGGACACTCTGGAGGTGGTCCTCCCATGCACACGTGTAAGCAATCTGCCCAAGCCAGGCGTCCTCCGCTCCCAAGATCCAACGACCCAGATTTAGAGGTAACTACCCCTAAACCCTACCTTGGGGCTATATATACCCCTCAAGGCTGAAGGGTTTAGGGGTTGGAAAATAATTTCTCTTGCACTCACACATTCTCATACACTCAAAACACACAGCAGCCATCACATATAGACACACATACAGAGCAGCCTCTAAATTACATAAACATATATACCCTCATCTTCTCCAAAGCCTGTTCTTATTCTCACACCGGAGGCGCCGTGGGAGCCAAACCCCCCTTCCGGTGTTATTTTGCAGGTACCCAACCAGCAGCTACACCTCACCCCCGCACAGAAGATCCAGGAACGCCGTCGGACGGATCCGCCCGCTCACCGGAGTTATCACTATGAATGAAAGATAGGGAGTCGATCAATGATTATACGTCATGTGTGTCGGGATTTGTAAACCAGATGAAGAATTATGGCGACAACATCTCAGATCAAAGAGTGGTTGATAAATATTTAATTTCTCTCACAGATAAATATGATTCTATAGTTGGAATTATCGAAGAATCAACAGATATCTCTAAACTTTCAGTCACTGAGCTAGTTGGTTCGTTACAAGCTCATGAACAATGAATCTCTCAGCGAATGGAGCATACTGTTGAAGGTGCATTAAAGTCTCAACACAAGAATTTGCCTCAATCTAAAGGCAGGAAATTCGTAAAAGGAAAAGGCATATCAAACAGCTTAAAGGAAGGTGAAAAAAGGCAAAATATCCTCCTTGCTCTATTTGCAAAAGGTCAAATCATCTTGAAAAGGATTGCTGGCATAAAGGCAAACCTCAGTGCAACGTCTGTAAGAAGTTCGGACACAAAGAACAAATATGCAGGTTCAAACAGAATCATCAAGCAAGTGTGACGGAAACAAAAGAAGAAGATGATCAACTATTCTATGCCTATCACGCAGCTTGATAACTCCGGTGAACGGGCAGCTCCGTCCGACGGCGTTCCTGGATCTTCTGTGCGGGGGTGAGGTGTAGCTGCTAGATGGGCGCCTGCAAAACAACACCGGAAGGGGGGTTTGGCTCCCACGGCGCCTCCGGTGTGAAAATAAGAACAGGCTTTGGAGAAGATGAGGGTATATATGTTTATGTAATTTAGAGGCTGCTCTGTATGTGTGTCTATATGTGATGGCTGCTGTGTGTTTTGAGTGTATGAGAATGTGTGAGTGCAAGAGAAATTATTTTCCAACCCCTAAACCCTTCAGACTTGGGGGTATATATATCCCCAAGGTAGGGTTTAGGGGTAGTTACCTCTAAATCTGGGTCGTTGGATCTTGGGAGCGGAGGACGCCTGGCTTGGGCAGATTGCTTACACGTGTCCATGGGAGGACCACCTCCAGAGTGTCCTAACGGCCTCTGACACGCGCCGTGCTTGTCTGGGGTGTTGGTTGTTGATAGCTGTCATAGTCACGTGCCCACGTACCCCTCCTTGGCGGGTTGTGGGATGTGATATTTCTGCTGAGACCTCCCTAACTGTGGTTTTGGCCCCGATCCGGATCCGGGTATGCAGGCAGATCCGGATCTGGGAGGCAGGGTAGACCCGGGCCTGGGCTCCTATGCTTGATTGGCCTGGGAGAGGGGGGTCTTAGCAGATCGGTTGAGCATGTCTCCCTTTAGTCCAGATCGACGACTATTCGGGTATCTTGTACCCTATCATTTGCCCCCCACTCCCTTATGCAGAATTTCTGGATGATGGAGTAGAGTTGGGTTGCATGTTTGGCTTAGTAAAGAAAAATTTCCGCTCCTGGTTGCCACCCAATCTGGATCTGGTGTAGTGGATACCAATCCGGATTTAGGTAGAAAAGTTGCTTCAGAAAAATTTCCGCTCCTGGTTGCCCCCCAATCCGGATCTGGTGTAGTAGATGCCAATCTGGATTAAGGTAGAATTGTTGATGCCTTAGAAAAATTTTCGCTCCTGGTTGCCACCCAATCCGGATCTGGTGTAGTGGATACCAATCCGGATTTAGGTAGAAAAGTTGCTTCAGAAAAATTTCCGCTCCTGGTTGCCCCCCAATCCGGATCTGGTGTAGTAGATGCCAATCCGGATTAAGGTAGAATAGTTGATGCCTTAGAAAAATTTCCGCTCCTGGTTGCCCCCCAATCCGGATCTGGTATAGTAGAGATATCCGGATTGATCTCGGGTAATTTTCTCTTCCAAATCTGTATCCGGCTGACAATGATCCGGATTAGGGCTCTTGATCCGGGTAAAGAGCCGTGGAATTTGAAAAGGCGAGGAGTTGTAACGTCTTTCAGTTTATTCCCTCCCACGAATTTGAATTTTTAGGCAGTTATTACCTAAAAACTCGGCCTATAATGATTATGGGTTTTAAATTGCATTTATATGTGTGTAATTATACATATATATGTATTGTAACTGCTCTGTTGGCTAATCATTGGTTGCCACGTGGCAGGGAAGTAACTCCCTCCTACCCCTATAAAAAGCTGCCTCCGCCCTCTCTTTTCTTTTTTATTCTCCCCCAAAAACGAAAAGTCACATCTTCCGTCTTCTTTCTCTCTAAATTTTCTTGGATTGTTTTGGAGCTTCTGGGTTTTCGGTGCTCAGTTTTTCACCGCCGTTCTGCCGTTTCTTGCTCTCGCTCCCAGTCAAATTGTAAGTCTCTCTCCTTTCGTCTTTGTATTTACCGTATTTCTCTTAGAGTTGTTTCGGTTTTCACCGAATTCTAAGTGCCTTGATTTGTATTATTCTTCGTGGATAAGTGTTTTTGTTGTTTTTTGTTTTTGATACGACTTTTTTTTTTCACTATGCATGTTTAGATCTGAGGGTTTTTGGGCGTTTTTGGTTTGATTTTGGTTGCTTTTGTTTGGATTTTTCTGGGTTTTGCACTACATGTTCTTGATGTTCTTCGGTTGAATAGGTGTATATATGTGTAAAAAGGGGGGATTTTGCTTGCTGATTCTTGGGTTAACTGTTTGTGGGTTAGGGTTTTGATTTTGATCCGGGTTGGGTGTGTAGGATCCGGATTTGGGGGTGGTTTATGGTAGGATTGTATGACTTAGGTTTTTTGATCTATTTTTGGTTGCTTTTGATCCGGGCATGGTTGTTTGTCATTGGGATCCGGGTATACGGGCTTTGCTTTAAGTTTTTTGTTGTTATGGATCCGGATCTGGGTATTTGCCATCAAGATCCGGGTCCATGGTGGTTTGCTTTTGTGGATTGTAGTTAACATGATCCGGATCGTTGATGTTTTTCCGGGTTGGACTTGCATTGGTGGTCCGGATCATTAGGTTATGATAAAATAACGTACCTGATCCGGACCACTTAGGAAGACAAATAAAATCTATAGGGCCCATACTAACTGACCTTCATTTTAATAGGTATATGGTCCGGATCAAAGAGCGAGGTAGGAAAGTATACAACTGCTATCCCAACTTTTCTGACGAGGAGAGTGATCCGGATTCGTCTGGTAGAGAACAGATCCGGGGCGAGATGGTTAGAAAGGGGTCCGGGTCCGTGGGAACAATTACGAGCTTCTGGTTCAAGAGGCTTCCAGAAAACTCTGTTATTTTCACCTCGGATGGCCGCTGGTCCGATATTAAATATCACTTTGTTAGAAAGCCACCCGGGTTTGAAGATAGCATATACTATACCCGAGTCAGATACGAGAGGCACGAGGATGGCCACCCGGGCGTTTATGATCAGGGCGCCCTGGAGGCAGCTTTTGCTTCATTTGGGATCAGCCGGGATCATTACCAGCTGAAGGATTTTTATGCTGAAGCTGAACCGGGTGATATGGACAAGGCAATTCGGGCTGCTTTTCAGTTGACTCCTGATATCGCTTGGAGGTGGCCCGAGCCGTATGAGAGGATCTTTCATCGTCCTGCAGATGGTTTTGTCCCGGTCTGGCTGGAGCATTTAAGGTCCGGGTGGAGCCCACGCTGCCATATTTTTCTCAAGCACCTGTGTAAGTATGTCTATAGGATATCCCCCATGCAGATAACTCCAAATGGAATAAAGTCTATGACTTGGTTCATAGCTTGCTGCAACAAGGCCGGGCTCATGCCTACCTTCAAATTGTTCCACCAGATATTTTATCTTTCTAGGTCAAGCCAGAAACCTTTTTATGAGCTGAGATTCCGGGCAGCAGAGTGTGGATTTGGTCCGGGTAGGTCCAAACCGGTTATGCACCAGACTTCTTTGAAACATTGGAATGGGGAGATATTGATGTTGAAGGGGTACGATTTGGAGTATCTTCCTTATTTCACAGCTGGGGAGGTTAAGACGAAGTTCAACCCAGAGATCTTAGAGGGGGAGGCTGTAGATCAAATTAGAAAATTTTGTGGTAGTCTCGGGTTCCAGCCAACCCGGGATACGTTCATGAACCATAAACTCCTGTTCCAACTTGGCTGTAAGTTCTTGTTTAATGTTTTTTTTATCCGGGTCCCCATCCCAGCTTAGAGAACCGGATTACCTTCCTTTTGCTTGCATCTTGTAATTTTTGGTCCGGATCAAAGTCTATTTTGGTCTTTGATCCGGGTCCCTCTGCTTTTCCATATCTTTTGGTTTTTTACTTGTAGCTAATTTGCATAAAACGTCTTGACATGGTCCGGGCTTACTGCAGTATTCTATTTCCGGATTTGGTAGTCTTTGCATTTTTATCAATCCTATAGTGATAGTTTTCCTTTTCCATTTTTCAGGTTTGCCGCATTACAACCCCGCATCCCGGTCCATAATGTCTTCTTCAGCTTATGCAGCAGCTTTTAACTCATTGGGATTGGCATACAAGACAACAAAGGGGGCCCCTGGTACCGGATCCGGATCTGCGGATGCAAAGGGTGGTGCCGAATCTTCTGCCCCCCAGAATGTGGCTGATCCGGGTAATGCTCCCCTGGCTAAGGACCCAGACGTCCAGGAAATCTCTGATGAGGAACCTCCTTCGAAGAAGAGGAAATCCGCCCCGGGAAAGCCTCCTCGCGGAAAAACTGTTGTTGTTGACCGGGTCATATGCGACTCGGAGAGGAAGGGACTGGATGGGGAGGCCGTGAAGATAGGAACCAAAACTCTAATCGACCTAGCCGGGTTCATGTCCAGTATTCCCTCCGAGGAAGATTGGGAGGAGGTTGAGGGTTATAATATGGCTGCTGCCTTGAAAAGGGTCACAGGTCAATGGGGGCAGGTAACTTCTGAATTTTTAATCCCGTAGTTCCGGATTATGCCCCCCAATCCACTTTTTGCTTATAATCTCTTTTTTTTTTGTTTCTCAGCTCGGGAGTGCGATATCTATCTGCTCCGATGTTGCCTTCACGGAGCTCAAGGAGGCTAACAACCGGACTAAAGCTGAGAAGATGCTTTCTGATTCCCTAAGGGGTGAGCTGGAGGAGGCCCGGGAGGGGTTCCGGGTTGTGGAGGCCGGGTTGAACGAGAAACTGAAGAATTCGGAGACCCGGGCCGAGGGGCTGGCCCAGGAAGTTGAGAGGCTCAAGGCCGAGCTTGCTGCTAAAGAGAATCTGAACAAGGAGGCCATCATTGCTGAGTTCAAGGCCAGCGATGTTTATGACTTCGAGGTTGCTCAGGCCGGGGTTCCCGAGGTGCGCAGGTCCTGGGTAGTTGCCGAGCGCCATATCAAAACTGACCCCTTTGCTTCCTGGGAGAGCTTTATTCAGGAGTTCCTTGCTGCAAAGGCTGCGGTTGAGCAGGGTCAAGGTGAACCGGAACCCTACGATGGTCCGAGCCCCAGCTTCCTCTAGATCCGGACCAGCTTTGCAAAGCTTGTCGGGCCCAGCCCATGTAATTTCATTTCTAGGATTTCTTGATTTCGTACTTGGATTTGAACTATATGTAATATTTGGATTTGTTCCGGATTGATGTTAATCCAGATCCTTCTTTGAAATTTTCTTTCGTCGTAGAAAATGTTTGCTTTTCTTATCTGTTGTTTTTCCTTTTTGAGCAATCCGGATCCTTGTTATTGCCCCTAATCTGGACTGGGTCCATATCGGGTTTGGTCCGGGTATGGGACAGTGTCCGGGTTGATGCTTACTTTTTTACTTTATGTACTTGCTTTTAATTTTGCTTTCAATCCGGGTATGTTGAACCCGGATTGATGTTTGCTTTTTTGCTTTATGTACTTGGAAAATTTAAGTACATAATGTTTGTTTGCATCCCGGATTTGAATGCTAATCCGGGTTGTTTTTTGCTTTTCTGCTTTATGTACTTGGAAAATTTAAGTACATATTGGTTGTTTGCAACCCGGATTTGAATGCTAATCCGGGTTGTTTTTTGCTTTGAAATTTGCTTTCAATCCGGGTATGTCTAACCCGGATTGGTGATTGCTCCATTTACTTAGTTTTTTTCTAAGCGAATAGTGGTTTCTTTCATTTTTTTTTTGCTTCTAACCCGGGTATGAGAAGGTACCCGGGTTTTTTTTCTTCCATAACTGGTAATTTAAAAGTAATAACTTTCTGAGAAAGGAAATTTCTTTTCATTGATTTGCAAATTTTTTCATACAAAATATAGGATCATAGATTGGTTGCTTGCCATAGGCTACAAGTTCTGGTTGCTTTTGGTTGCTTTTTCTACTGGTAAAACTTTCTAAGCCTGAGTTCATGCCATGTATTTGGTACTTCAGACTCATCCATGTTCATGAGCTTGTATGTCCCTGGCCTTAGAACTTCCTTGACTTTGTATGGGCCTTCCCACTTCGGCATTAGCTTTCCAGTGTTGGTGGGGTCTGAAGCTTCCGTGTCTCGAAGTACCAGGTCTTCAACTTGAAAGTTTTTGACCCGGGACTTCTTGCTGAAGTGCTCTCTTGTTTTCTGCTTATATTTTTCCATTCTTGCCACTGCCTGGTCTCGGACTTCATCAATTAGCTCAATATTCGTTCTGAGCCCCTCCTCATTTGCTATCTCATCAAAGTTGATTGCTCGATAGGAGGGGGATCCTACTTCAATTGGTAGCATGGCTTCAGTTCCATAAGCCAGCTTGAAGGGGGTTTCTCCTGTGCTTGTTCTGGGGCTTGTTCTGTATGCCCAAAGTACATTAGGAAATTCTTCTGGCCTTTTGGTTTTGCTTTCCCTGAGTCTCTTCTCTATCCCCCTGAGAAGTATTCGGTTTGTTACTTCAACTTGGCCGTTTCCTTGAGGGTAGGCTACTGATGACTTCTTGTGTCGGATGCCCCTTTCTTGAAGGTAGGATTCGAATTCTGAACCAACGAACTGTGGACCATTATCTGAGACCAGTACCCTCGGGATCCCGAACCTCATCAATATGTTGTCCATGAACTTGATGCAGTCTTGTTGGTTTATTGTTCTCATTGCCTTTGCCTCTACCCATTTTGTCATATAATCGATTGAGACTAGTAAGTACCTGAGGTCTCCTCTGGCCCTGGGAAAGGGTCCCATGATATCAATGCCCCATAGGACAAATGGGATTGGTGACAAGACTGAAGAAGGTAGGACTGGGCTTATCCGTGTCACATTGCTGAAGAGTTGGCATTCCTTGCATTTTTTCACAAAGTCTATTGAATCCTGATGGATAGTAGGCCAGTAGTACCCCTGCCTTATGATTTTATGAGCTAGTGCTTTTGCGGACATGTGGTCCCCGCAGATTCCTTCGTGAACTTCCATGAGGCAGTACTGTGCCTCTCCTGGGCCTATGCACTTGAGGATGGGGGAGGAGAAGGTCCGGCGATAGAGTATTCCCTCTTCCATGAAGAATTTTGAAGCTTTTGCCTTTAACCTTTGCGCCTTCCCATTATCCTCCGAGAGCTCTCCCTTCTCTAATTAGTTAATGAATGGGGTCATCCAATTTGGACTGTTATCTATT
Organism: Apium graveolens; assembly: GCF_009905375.1. Taxonomy (NCBI): domain Eukaryota; kingdom Viridiplantae; phylum Streptophyta; class Magnoliopsida; order Apiales; family Apiaceae; genus Apium; species Apium graveolens. The sequence goes on along the minus strand of NC_133657.1, from coordinate 126,720,140 downwards.
TCCATGACTTCCTCAGAATCTGTGCTTGGTTTCTGTAATTCTTCGAAGTAGACGGAACAATCCAGGTCTGATGAATTTTGAACAAGCTTAGATAGTGTATCAGCTTCTAAATTTTCCTCTCTGCAGATTTGGATGACTTGTATTTTTGGTATCAAGGCGAGGTAGCTTTGGACCAGAGCCTGGTACTTGGCTAGAACTGGATCCTTGGCTATGTACTCGCCATTTGTTTGCTTTACGACGATCTGGGAGTCGCTGTAGATTTTGAGATTCTGGATCCTGAGTGTTCTTGCTAGCTTCAGTCCTGCGATCAAGGCCTCGTACTCTGCTTGGTTGTTTGTTGCTGAGAATGCAAAGGAGATTACTGTTTGGATTGTGAACCCTTCTGGGCTCTTTAGGATGAGCCCGGCTCCCGATCTTTCATTGGTTGAAGAACCATCAACTTTGAGAGTCCAGGCTTCTGTTTCTTGATCTGTGTTTCTCTCAGGGTCAATGCACATGGGCACGGGCTCTTCTTCTGGGAAATTGCATTCTATGATGAAATCAGCTAGAGCCTGGGCTTTGATTGTTGTTCTAGGAAAGAAACTTAGATTGAACTGACTTAGCTCAACTGCCCAATTTACCAACCTCCCTGAGACATCTGGCTTGTGTATTATCTTCCTTAATGGTTGATTTATTACAACTCGTATCTCCCTTCCCTGGAAGTAGTGTATGAGTTTCCTGGATGTTGTGACTAAGGCATAAGCAAACTTTTCTAGCCTCGGGTACCGGGTCTCTGCATCTTTTAGCGCTTGGCTCACATAATAAACTGGTTGCTGTTTGCCATTCTCTTCCCTGATCAAGGCTGCTCCAACTGCCAGGGCCCCTGCTGACAGGTAAAGGGATAGGGGTTCCCCGGGTTGAGCTTTTGTTAACACAGGGGGTTGAGAAAGGTACCTTTTGATTTCTTCAAATGCGCTTTGGCATTCCGGGCTCCAATTAACTTCTCTCGTGTTGGTTGCTCCTTTTAACAGGTCAAAGAAGGGTATGCATCTTTCAGCTAGCTTGAAGATGAATCTTCTGAGTGCTGCTAGTGATCTTGCTAGCTTCTGCACATCTTTTTGTGTTCTGGGAGCCTTCATCTCTTGAATTTCCTTTATCTTTTCTGGGTTGGCTTCAATTCCTCGGTTGCTTATCATGAATCCAAGGAATTTTCCCGCCCCTACTCCAAATGTGCATTTTTCTGGATCGAGCCTGAGTGAGTATTTTCTCAAGTTGTCGAAGCATTCTCTCAGGTCTCCTATGTGCCCGGGGATGCTTGTGGATTTTGCAATCATATCGTCCACATAGGATTCCAGGTTCCTTCCAATCTGGTCCTTGAAGATTTTATTCATTGCCCTTTGATATGTTGTTCCCGCATTAGTCAATCCGAACGACAGCATTACATAGGCATAGACCGCCCTGTGGGTGATGAAGGCTGTCTTTAGAATGTCTTTGGGATTCATCTTGATCTGGTTGTACCCTGAGTAGGCGTCCATGAAACTTAGCATCACGTGCCCAGAGGTTGCATCGATCAATTGATCAATATTTGGCAAGGGGTAGGGGTCTTTGGGGCATGCACTGTTCAAGTCTGTGTAATCGATACACATTCTCCACTTTCCGTTTGGTTTTTTCACCATCACTACATTTGCCAGCCATTCTGGGTATTTGACTTCGCATATTATTCCAGCTTTCAGTAGTTTCTCAATTTCTTCATCGATTGCTTTCTGCCTTTCCGGGGCAAAATTTCTTCTCTTTTGCTTGACTGGCTTCCTCTCTGGGTTGACGTCCAAGCTATGCATTGCTATGGATTCATCCAACCCGGGCATTTCTTTCGGGGTCCAAGCGAATATATCAGGGTACCCTTGGAGTAGTGGCACCAGGTCTTTTCTGAAATTAGCCTCGAGCTCGGATCCTATCTTTATCTTTTTTGAAGGATCGCTTGTGCTGATCAGAATTGTTTCTGTTTCAACAGCGACCTCTATCTTGGATTGATCCGTATTTGATACAATCTTTTGGATCCGAGCCTCTGTGTTCTTTTTCATATAAATCTGAGCCTGGGCTGTCATCTCTTTATTGTTTCTTTCTTCAGTTATTTCTGGGTTGGTTGCTTGCACAGTAGGGTTGGTTTGGTCAATGTCTAGGCCCAATTCAATCCCTTCTGTGACTTGGTTGCTTTCTTGCTCTTCTGAGCCTTGTTTGGTTGCTTTTGGATCTGAGAGGGTCTCTATGACCTGAACTTCTTTTCTCCCATCATCCCTTGATTGTTGGCGATGTTTCTTAATGCTTTGCTGTTTCCGGAGCACGACAGCCTTTCTCTTGTTGTCTTGGTGGGTCTCAGCCATTACCAGAGCCTGGCTATAACATCTTTCAGCTACCTCATAGTCTCCCTTGATTTCTCCTACCCCGGTTGGAGTTGGGAATTTGATTTTCAAATGTGATATCGAGGTGATTGCTTAGATCATGGTCAAGGCCGAGCGCCCAATTATGCCGTTGTAAGATGAGGGAGTATTGATCACGTAGAACTTAATCACATGGGTAACTTGGTTTGGGGCCGATCCAAACATCACTGGCAAGTACAAAGTTCCTTGGATCGGGACCAAGTTGTTCCCGAACCCATACAGAGGGTCCTCTCACCATCACTACATTTGCCAGCCATTCTGGGTATTTGACTTCGCATATTATTCCAGCTTTCAGTAGTTTCTCAATTTCTTCATCGATTGCTTTCTGCCTTTCCGGGGCAAAATTTCTTCTCTTTTGCTTGACTGGCTTCCTCTCTGGGTTGACGTCCAAGCTATGCATTGCTATGGATTCATCCAACCCGGGCATTTCTTTCGGGGTCCAAGCGAATATATCAGGGTACCCTTGGAGTAGTGGCACCAGGTCTTTTCTGAAATTAGCCTCGAGCTCGGATCCTATCTTTATCTTTTTTGAAGGATCGCTTGTGCTGATCAGAATTGTTTCTGTTTCAACAGCGGCCTCTATCTTGGATTGATCCGTATCTGATACAATCTTTTGGATCCGAGCCTCTGTGTTCTTTTTCATATAAATCTGAGCCTGGGCTGTCATCTCTTTATTGTTTCTTTCTTCAGTCATTTCTGGGTTGGTTGCTTGCACAGTAGGGTTGGTTTGGTCAATGCCTAGGCCCAATTCAATCCCTTCTGTGACTTGGTTGCTTTCTTGCTCTTCTGAGCCTTGTTTGGTTGCTTTTGGATCTGAGAGGGTCTCTATGACCTGAACTTCTTTTCTCCCATCATCCCTTGATTGTTGGCGATGTTTCTTAATGCTTTGCTATTTCCGGAGCACGACAGCCTTTCTCTTGTTGTCTTGGTGGGTCTCAGCCATTACCAGAGCCTGGCTATAACATCTTTCAGCTACCTCATAGTCTCCCTTGATTTCTCCTACCCCGGTTGGAGTTGGGAATTTGATTTTCAAATGTGATATCGAGGTGATTGCTTAGATCATGGTCAAGGCCGAGCGCCCGATTATGCCGTTGTAAGATGAGGGAGTATTGATCACGTAGAACTTAATCACATGGGTAACTTGGTTTGGGGCCGATCCAAACATCACTGGCAAGTACAAAGTTCCTTGGATCGGGACCAAGTTGTTCCCGAACCCATACAGAGGGTCCTCTCGGCATTCATTTGAGCGCACGCTCCCTAGCTTCATCCGGTCCACAGTATGCTTGAAGAGTATGTTTACTGAAGATCCATTATCAATCAGCATCCTTCTCACTTCGTTGTCAAAGATATCAAGTGTTACCACCAAGGCTTCGTTGTGATTTGGGTTGACCCCTTCATAATCCTTGCTGCTGAATGAGATCATCATCTCCGGGTAGGATTGGATTGAGAATACCTCATCTCCTGAGCCCGGGCTCCTAGGGGGAGAGTGTGAGCCTCCCAGAACCACATTTACCACATTCTTACCTTTTCTTTGCCTTTCCTCTCTCTGATTTTTCTCCCTTGAGATGTATTGATTCAGGTTGCCTTTCTTGACTTGATCTTCAATGAAGTATTTTAAAGAGAGACAATTCTCAGTCTTGTGCCCATGGGTTTCATGATAGTCGCACTGTCTGTTGTAAGGCCTGCTCTCTGGGGGAGTCTACATTGGCTTTGGAGGATAGTAGAATGGCTTTCCCTTGATCTCCTTCAATATCTCTTCCCGGGTCCTGTTTAGTTGTGTCCACTCTGGCTCTTGCCTAGGCTCCCTTTGCTGCCTAGGGGGACCGGGATCACTTTTGGATTCTGTTTTAGGACCCAATCTTTGGAATATTGGGGTGTTTTGTACAACGTTTGTTTGCTGGGTTTGGTTTCTTTGTTTGAACTTTTTCTCCTGATGGTAACCCCCTTTCGGTCGGTCATCAGGAGATTTATTCCTGTTCCCTCCATTCCGAGTCATTCTCATTGCCTGGAGAACATCCGTTTCTTTTATGAACCGGGCTGCCATAGAATAAGCAGCGTCCAGGCTTTGGGGTTCCTTGTTTATCAATTCCACAATATATCTCTCGTTGTGTTCTGGATCCAGGTTTCTTCGAAATATGCTTAGAGCCTCCCTTTCATCAGGATTCGAAACTTTGTTGATGGCTTCCTGAAACCTCCGCATGTAGGCTGAGAGTGCTTCGTTATCGTACTGGCGGATTGTCTCCAGGTGGCACATGTGCATTTCATGTGTTTTATTAGCTCTGAATCTTCTAAGGAAGGCTTCTCTGAATTCTTTCCAGGAGTGGATGCTTCTTGATGGGATTCTGCTGAACCATCTTTGAGCCCCCCCTTTGAGGGTCGAGGCGAAGAATCTGGATTTCGTCAAGTCATTGTAATAGTATATCTGAGCTATCTGTTCGAAATAGTTGAGGTGCTCTTCCGGATCCCCCAGCCCATCGAAAGAATCGAAGTTGTAGTGTTTGAGATTTTTCTGTCGGGGGATGGCTTCTAGGGAGTGGCTGAAGGGCGTGAGGGTTTCCCCAACTTCCACCCCGGATTCTTTCTCCATTTTTCTCTGGAGCTCGTAGATCATTTCCTTGAGGTCTTTCTGACCCTCCTCTTCGTCATCGGAAATGAGTTCGGGGGTAGGGTCCCTCCGTGTTCTTTTTCCTTTTGTTTTAGCTAGGAGTCTCTCCTCCTCCATCTGCATTATTTTCTGAATTTTTTGCTCCAGCTTTTCCTCCTCCTCTTTTCTTATCTTTTCTCTGATTTCTTCTAGCTTTTTCTTTCTGGTTGCTTCTGTCTCCTTCTTGCTAGGCTCCTTTTGATTCTTTTTTGCCTTAGCCCCAATTCGGTCGAAGACAGATCTCCTGGATTGCTGAGAGTCCCCGGACTCTTCTTGCTCATCATCTTGCTCAAATTCCATCTGAGCCCGGGCTTGTTCATCTCTGTAGAGCCTGATTGCTTCAGCAAGTTCATGTCTTATTAAGTTAGCCATATGCTCCTCTGCAACTGGAACATTGGTGTACTTGTACTGATTTAGCTCTATGACATTTCTAGCATCCCTGATTGGAGTATGCTGTGTCAGTGGTTGCTCCTGGAAGGTCTCCCTGTCTCCCCCAGGTTCTTGAACTTGAGAGGGGTCTTGATCCTGAATGTGGGTACTGGCGGAGGGCCTACCAGCTGTACTTTTTCCTGCTCTTGCCATTACCACAATTGTACAAACAACTGACCAAGATTTGAGGCTACAAATGTGGATCTGAGGTTGCTTTTTTGAATATTACAAAAATTTTCCAGAATAACAGCAAGCAAACTTTCTGGGTTTTGCTAAAAATAATACCAAACAAGAACAGCAGGCTCTTGAACACAAAAGAAAATACGTAAGCCAAAACAGTTCTGGGTTTTAAACCACCAAAACTATTAAACCCCAGGCTTCGAGATTACCAAGATTATCAAACCCTAAACAAATAAAACTTAACAAACAAGAGCGGGCTCACACAAACACGACCTAAAGCAAGAAGCTCATACAAACGTGGTTAAAATGAAAACTCATATTCAAGAAAGGGTTTGGTTGTTTATGTTCTTACAGGTTTGAAAGTGGACTCTCTCAAGAGTTTGCTGATGAAGATGAATCCAGGGGCACCGAGACCCAAGGATGGAGCCCCCTCCTTCTAGCGCCAAATGATAACTCCGGTGAGCGGGCGGCTCCGTCCGACGGCATTCCTGGATCTTCTGTGCGGGGGTGAGGTGTAGCTGCTGGTTGGGCGCCTGCAAAACAACACCGGAAGGGGGGTTTGACTCCCACGGCGCCTCCGGTATGAGAATAAGAACATGCTTTGGAGAAGATGAGAGTATATATGTTTATGTAATTTAGAGGCTGCTCTGTATGTGTGTCTATATGTGATGGCTGCTGTGTGTTTTGAGTGTATGAGAATGTGTGAGTGCAAGAGAAATTATTTTCCAACCCCTAAACCCTTCATCTTGGGGGTATATATAGCCCCAAGGTAGGGTTTAAGGGTAGTTACCTCTAAATCTGGGTCGTTGGATCTTGGGAGCGGAGGACGCCTGCCTTGGGCAGATTGCTTACACGTGTGCATGGGAGGACCACCTCCAGAGTGTCCTAACGGCCTCTGACACGCGCCGTGCTTGTCTGGGGTGTTGGTTATTGATAGCTGTCATAGTCACGTGCCCACGTACCCCTCCTTGGCGGGTTGTGGGATGTGATGTTTCTGCTGAGACCTCCCTAACTGTGGTTTTGGCCCCGATCCGGATCCGGGTATGCAGGCAGATCCGGATCCGGGAGGCAGGGTAGACCCGGGCCTGGGCTCCTATGCTTGATTGGCCTGGGAGAGGGGGGTCTTAGCAGATCGGTTGAGCATGTCTCCCTTTAGTCCAGGTCGACGCCTATCCGGGTATCTTGTACCCTATCACATAGATTTTTGAATTCTCTTCGTAAGCTTTGAAGTTTGATTGTTCGAACTTTTACAGTACCTTGAAATTCATCTTGCAATGTGTCCCAAGCTTATTTTGCAGAAGTAGTGTTCATGATTCTGGGGAATATATAATCAGCAACAGCTTGATGTATTTTGGCTAGTGCATCAGCATCCCTTTTTAGCGATTCATTTACTGAAATTATTGATGACCCGGATGATTGTGGGGAAGCTTGAGGATCTGTAGATTTTGGAACTCCGTTCTCGATAATATCCCACAATTCATAAGCTCGTAAGATAGTTTTCATTTTTATAATCCAGAACTCGTAATTCTCTCCTTTGAATACATGAATAAGATTTGTGCTTACACCTGCCATGAAAAAATAAAATAATGTTATAGTACAGAGATAGTGCTGAATGTTGTTATAGTGCAGAGAATGTTTGTGCCGAAATGGATTGTGCTCTGATACCACTTGTTGTAATATTTGTTTATGGAAGGAGAGGAGATTTATAAAACTGATTGCTCACCTTTGATGCATTACATGGTTTTCCATTTTATAGTACGGTGTATGATCTTCCAGAGAGTTCTACAAAATTGTCCAGACTTTACATTTTACTAAGTCTGCAGAATACTAAAAGTCGGATACATAGAACTTATAAACCAGATTCAAAGTAAGTATATTTAATACTTCTAGAATAATCTTGCAATAATTTTGAGAGTGTCATAATTTCAACAGCTACCCTCAACTAGCAATTACACTTACCCTACTACTTTTACAAACTACGTCTCCACGAACTAATTCTCCGCCACGCCATTTATTAACTCCGGTGGAAAAATACCCTTAGGCCTCAAAACTAAAGGCCTCAGAATTGTTGTCACGGGTGGGGCCGGTTTTGTTGGAAGTCATTTAGTGGACCGTTTGATGGCAAGAGGAGACAATGTGATTGTGGTTGATAATTTCTTTACAGGGAGAAAAGAAAATGTGATGCATCATTTTGGAAACCCTAGGTTTGAGCTTATTCAACATGATGTGGTCGAGCCGTTGTTGTTGGAAGTTGATTAGATTTATCATCTTGCATGTCCGACTTCTCCGGTTCATTATAAGTTTAATCCGGTTAAGACGATCAAGACGAATGTGGTTGGGACTCTTAATATGATTGTTAACAAGTACTAGTGAAGTCTATGGTGATCCTTTGCAACATCCACAGGTTGAGACTTATTGGTGCAATGTCAATCCTGTTGGTACGTTTACAAGCTTCAATTTTTTTTCTTATTATTTATTTTTTACACTAAATAAACACACTCATGCACACACACCTTACGTGCTTTTGAATAATTTCGAACTCTTGTATCATTTGAAATCTAGTTCCATATTTTATGATTTACTTCTTAAATTTATCTTATCAAATTTTAATTATCACACAAAATTAACATCAAAACTCAAAATCTGAAATCTGAATCGAAAAATGCCACATTGTAAGCGTATAGAAGGGGTTAGGCTAACGTGAGGTTGAACATACAATTTTTGAACTGGGATCTGGGGTAGTATTTCACTTTGTTTGGTGAGTCGCTAGTCAGGTAGGCCACGTGTGGAATGATTGTGGTCCCTAGTGAAGGTTATGACTTTGCTGAAGTAGATCTAGTCGGTGTCTTTTACTTGTCAGATAAATCCTTCATTCATCAGCAACTGGACGGCTGTGATCGAGTCATTTATTTGCCCATTTTGCATTTATTTGATTGTACTAGGTTAAATTGTATAATAGTAAGTGTGTCTGGTTAATATATTACTGAACTTGACATGTTAATTTAACGGTCTGTTGTACAAGTTTTTATTACATCATTTGTAAAATTTCTTTGATGTTGTATTAAATTAAAACTTAAAATTATTAGGTGTGAGGAGTTGTTATGATGTAGGTAAAAGGACAACTGAAATATTGACAATGGACTACCATAGAGGTGTTAAAGTTGAGGTATATGTTTCTTATTTGACAAACCTACTCTGCATGGTCAAGAGTCTTTTATACTGATGTATCATTGGTGTATAAATCGAAATCTCTAACTGTTTATAGGTGAGTGTTAGGTCCCAATTTGTTTGTAGAAGGGGGGTTGAATGCAAACAATACCGTTTAGTCGAATAAAATGCGGAATAAAATTGTGAAACAAAATTCAAGTTAAATAAAACTTTTATTAAACTTGAAAGGTGTTACAACTACGGTATCGGTTACAAGGGATTAATCTCAAATCAATTATTACAAATCTAGAATAAATTCGACATGAACTTTTTCTATTTTTGTAATTAAAAGATCAAATGCTAAATGCGATTTGAGATTAAGTTCTAGGGATTTTAATCCGCTAGATTGATACACAAGAACAAGAGAGTGATTTCTAGTTGATTGGATTTAACTTTACAAGCTAGAAATTGTAATCTTGAATTAGCAGATAAGATAAAATATTTGGCTGCTTGTTCTCTTTTTGTTCTTGGCTTCTGTTTGATTGCTCTCTGTATGTGTGTTTTTTAATTGGATGCTTCTGCTGCTTTTTAATCAACACAGCCGAGATTAATGAACTGGTATGACAATCCTTTGTCCAATAATACTTTCGGTGTGACAATCTTTTAGAGCTAGCAAGACAATTAAAATGAACTAGCAAGACTTTCGGTATGACTATTGATTGTCATACCGATTGTCATATTAGTTCAAATGAAATTGTCTTACTGAATTAATAAGTGATTTTAATCTAAATAATAATTCTATCAAGACAATCAACTGAATTAGCATGACTTTCGGTATGACTATCAATTGTCATACCGATTGTCATACTAGTACAATCAGTTGTCTTTTTAGAATTAAAACAGATTTTAACCAATTAAAATTCTGTAAATCCTTAATATTAATTCTAAATTAATTAATCAATTTAATTCAATTAATCAATAAATTAATCCTTGCAGATATAATTTATTTTCTTAATTAAATTATATGACTTAATTAATTAATAGAGAATTAATACTAACCCTGAGCAGCATCCATTCTTCTGACAATCTTCTGAAAGTCACTGAGACTTATGAATCAATTCCGCCACTTCAATGCTGACACTCGATGTACTGTCTGGTTCATGAGTGACTAACTTTCGTGACGTTTCTTCATGTCTTGACTTTGTTGTTCTGATTGAATCCTTGTAATAAATGATACCTTGACGAGATCTCTGTCATTTGATTAAATCCACGATCTTGATTTATATCACTGATAGGGATAAATAAGTCCTGATTTTATTAATAATGGGCTGCTGGACCCAATAAGAAGGTGTATGGTATTCAGACCAGAAAGGTTGAGCCTGATGGACCAGATCATGTCTGGTGGAATAAAAAAGGCCCAAAAGCCCTAATTATTAATTAATTTCGTAATTAATTAATAAGGGAAAAATCAGCTATTGAGAAGAGTCCCGATAAGGATATAAATCCTTATAGATTAGCCTCAAGGGGACCTAAAAGGATAAGGAATCAGCTTCCTACTTCCTAGGACTCCTAAGTCTATCCTAATTCAGAGGCTTGTCCACCAAGTCTCCTATACCAAGTCCAATTCAAGGACTCCCACATCTATATAAGGGGTCTCACCCCCACCAATCAGAACTACGTTTTTTGGCTTGATTCTCTAATTCACAGAGATACGTAGGCATCTCGTAAAGGCAGATTGAGTCACGAAGTACGAGAGCAGCCATTAAAGGCCTTGAGCTCCCGAATCTTAGTATTAAATACAACAAGTAATAACCTTGGTTTTTTATCCATAACATTTGGCGCCGTCTGTGGGAAGGAACAACAACCATGGCGAGAACACGGAGAACAACCAGCACTCTGGAGGAGGGAACACCATCAGGGACAACCCAGGTGATTTCATCAACCGTGGAGGTTCCTCCCCATTCAACTTATGCATCTACTCAGGGGGAAGCCCAGACAGGGGCAACTCAACCTCAGCCACAAGGGACAACTCCCACGACTATTCAAGGTACGAATCCTCAAGTTCAGCAAGTACATATACCTGTGAATTCTCGACCCGTCGGGTATGAATATTCAACTGTTGTTACTACTAACCCCCCTTATGGGATGCCCCTTCACCCTGAGGTTGGAGGAAGCGGATATGCTGGGCGAAGCGAAGCACGAGGGCGGTCGCCCCCCTATATACGAGGTTTGGATCCTATCCCTGAGGATCGGGAATTTTCTGGTCCATACACTGAGAGAGACTCCGAATCTTCGGATGATGAAGTGGCCCCGAGAAGGAGGCGTCCTGGAAAAGAGCCAATAGCCGATGGAAGGCAACGCCCCCAAAGCACCCCAGGGGCGAATCCCCAAGAAGTGCAGGAAAAGATCAGGGCTCATGAGGCTGAAATCCAAAGGCTGAGGCGTGATTTGGAGGCTCACCAAGCCACCAGACCCCACATACCTCCTAGGGGGAGAAATCCTCCTCCTATCATAGACCTGGATGGTCCGGTAAGAAGAAGGGCTGCTGTCCCAAGAACTGATCCGAGCAATCTCCTTCCCCTTGGAGATCCTGATGATCCAACTCCACCCTTCACAGAAGAGATAATGAATGCCCATATCTCAAGGAAATTCAAGATGCCCACTATCAAAGCCTATGATGGCACGGGAGACCCCGCTAATCATGTTAGGACATTCTCTAATGCACTGCTGCTGCAACCCGTGAATGATGCTATAAAATGTCGGGCCTTCCCTCAAACCCTGTCGGGTATGGCTCAAAGATGGTACAGTCGCCTACCCCCAAATTCTATTGGATCATTCAGAGAATTAAGTCAGGCTTTTATTAAGCAATTCATCAGTGGAAGAGTCCATGAGAAAAGTTCAGCATCTCTTATGAGTCTTGTGCAGGGAGCTAAGGAATCCTTAAGAGATTACCTAAATCGTTTTACAAAGGAGGCTTTAAAAGTCCCAGACCTTGATGATAAGGTAGCCATGATAGCACTGCAACAAGGAATTAGGGATGAGTTTTTCAAGATGTCTTTGGCCAAACGACCCCCTGAGAGCATGTTGCAGCTCCAAGAGAGGGCAGGGAAGTATATCAAGGTTGAAGAAAGTATGAGAAAGACCGTAGTAAGTAATGAGCCCACTGGAGGCAAGAAACGAAAAACTGATTTGGAGTATATTGCTAAGGACAAATATCCTAGAACCGAACAAAACCCTGATTCAAACCCCAAGAAGGGAGGACCTGGGCAAAAGTTCACTGAATACGCTAAGCTGAATGCTCCCAGAAGTCAAATTTTGATGGAGATTGAGAAAGACAGAGATATTCGCTGGCCTAAGCCCTTGAAGGCTGATCCCGCCAAGCTAGATAAGGGCAAGTATTGCAGGTTTCACAAAGATGTTGGCCATGGCACCGATGAGTGTAGGCAATTGAAAGATGAAATTGAATTTTTGATTCGAAAAGGAAGATTGAACAAGTATACTGGAGATGGAGGGGACAGAAATAATAATGAAAGGAAGAACTTTGAAGATCGTAGGAGGGACCAAGACGATCAGGGGCGAAACCCCCAGCCTAGAGGACCAGTTATAAACACCATTTATGGAGGGCCGAGACCTCGAGGGCCAGTGATAAACACGATCTTTGGAGGTCCAACTGCTGCTGGATTGTCCAAAAATTCCAGAAAGGCATATACTAGGGAGGTTATGCATATTGTTGGAGAAGCCCCGAAGAGGGCCAGGACAGAAGTAACATTGGCTTTTGATGATTCCGACCTAGAGGGTGTGAAGTTTCCCCATGACGACCCGCTGGTCATAACACCGATAATAGGAAATAGCCCGGTTAAGAGGGTCCTTGTGGATAATGGTGCTTCTGTGGATATCTTGCTCCACGACACCTTTCTAAGGATGGGGTATAACGACTCCCAGTTGACACCAACCGACATGCCGATATATGGATTTGCTGGAGTAGAATGTCCTGTGGAAGGGATAATTAAATTGCCAACCACCATAGGTACGGAGCCAAGGCAAGCAACGCAGATGCTGGATTTTGTGGTGGTAAAGGCTAGTTCAACTTATAATGCTATCGTGGGGAGAACAGGGATACATGCCTTCAAGGCAGTCCCCTCTTCATACCATTCAGTCATGAAGTTTCCCACCCGAAACGGGATTGGAGAAGAGAGAGGAGATCAAAAAATGGCTAGAAGCTGTTATGTGGCCTCTTTGAGGGCAGATGGAGTCGGGGGGCAGGTTCTTCCTATTGAAGATATGGATGTTCGAGAAAATGATGAGAATAGAGGAAGGCCAGCAGAAGAATTGGTTTCGGTTCCTTTAGATCCCAAGAATCCTGAGAGGATGACTTTCATTGGAGCCACATTAGAGGAGCCCCTTAGAGGGAAGTTAGTGAAATTTTTACAAGAAAATAGTGATGTGTTTGCATGGTCAGCAGCTGATATGCCAGGCATAGACCCGGAGTTAATTACTCACAAGTTAAACGTGGATCCAAGCCGGAAGACAGTGAAACAAAAGAAAAGAAATTTTGCCCCGGAAAGACAAGAGGCTATAAAGCAGGAAGTGGAAAAGCTCTTAGAGGCTGGTTTCATTGAGGAGATTCAATTTCCGGAGTGGTTAGCAAATCCTGTAATGGTGAAGAAGGCTAATGGAAAGTGGAGGATGTGTATAGACTTCACCAATCTGAATGATGCATGCCCCAAAGACTGTTTTCCGCTGCCTAGAATTGATACTTTGATTGATGCCACCGCTGGACATGAGATGCTGAGTTTCATGGATGGGTTTAGCGGATACAACCAGATCAAAATGCATAAGGATGACATTCCAAAGGTATCATTTATCACTGACTTTGGTGTTTATTGTTATCTTGTTATGGCGTTTGGTCTCAAGAATGCAGGAGCCACCTATCAAAGGTTGGTGAATAAAATTTTTAAGGATCTTATTGGGAAGACTATGGAAGTCTATGTTGATGACATGCTAGTCAAGAGTCTAGTAAAGACTGATCATATAACCCATTTGAGGGAAGCTTTTGAGGTCCTGAGGTACCACGAGATGATGTTGAATCCTACGAAGTGTGCTTTCGGAGTAGGATCTGGAAAATTCTTGGGATTGATGGTCTCAAAGAGGGGAATTGAGGCTAACCCCGATAAAATAAAGGCAATCCTGGACATGGAACCCCCAAAAACTGTCAAGGATGTTCAGAAACTCACAGGAAGGGTTGCTGCGCTAGGACGATTCATCTCCAAGTCAGGAGACAAGTGCTTATCATTCTTCAAGTCATTAAAGAACATTAAGGACTTTGTATGGAGTGAGGAAAATCAGAAGGCATTTGAAGAGTTAAAGAAGTATATGGGCCAGGCCCCGTTGTTGGCCAAGCCAGTTCTGGGTGAAGTTTTATTCTTGTACTTGGCTGTTTCAGGAAGCGCCTTGAGCGCGGTGTTGGTTAAGGAGGAATTGAAAGTCCAGAAACCCGTATACTATGTCAGCAAAATTTTGCATGGTGCTGAGTTAAATTATTCAGCCATTGAGAAATTCGCTTTAGCCTTGGTAATGGCTTCAAGAAAGCTGCGTCCTTATTTTCAAGCTCACCAAATTGAAGTGCTAACAAATCAGCCACTGAGAAATATCATTCACAGTCCCAAGGCAAGTGGGAGACTGATTAAGTGGGCAATAGAGTTGGGAGAGTTCGATCTCAAGTATAAGCCACGTACGGCCATTAAAGCCCAGGCACTAGCTGACTTCGTGGTGGAATGTACCATACCCAACCAAGAAGTCAGGGGGCAGGAAGATATCATACCTCAAGACAAGGGAGTCGACAATGGGCACAAAGAGAAGGATGATAAAGAATATTGGGTTCTCTATTTTGATGGGGCATCAAAAACAAACTCCAGTGGAGCAGGATTGGTTTTGCAAAGCCCTGATGGATTCTTAATTGAGTATGCTATGAAGCTAGACTTCCCAACCACAAATAATGAGGCAGAGTATGAAGCCCTGATTGCTGGCCTTGGTCTAGCTGGGACACTTAAAGTCAAAAACTTAAAGGTCCGTGGAGACTCGAAGCTGATCATATCCCAGGTAAAGGGAGAATTTGAGGCAAGAGATGATACGATGGCTAAATATGTTCGCCTAGTAAGGGCTGTGATGACCCAATTTAATGAATGCCATGTTGAACACATTCCAAGGGAAGAAAATGCTAAAGCAGATGCGCTATCAAAGTTTGCTTCATCTGAGATTGAAGAAAGTTCAGGAAGTGTGTACTTCCGTGTTTTGAAGACACGAAGCATAGATGTTAAGCTTGTGGCTCCCATAGGCCTGGGGGCGTCATGGATCGATCCCATTAAGGCTCACATTCAAACTGGATGGTTGCCAAGCGATGCAACTGAAGCACGAAAATTAATTGTTCGAGCACTAAGGTACTCCTTGATAGATGGAATTCTGTATAAGAGATCTTTCGTGGTTCCTTACTTGAGGTGTCTCAGGCCCGATGAGGCACGCTTGGCTCTTGAAGAAGTGCATGAAGGTATTTGTGGACAACACTTGGGGGGCAGGGCCTTGGCTCATAAGATAACTCGTTTAGGCTTCTATTGGCCAGAAATGATGGCTGATGCCAAAGAATATGTAAAGAAGTGTGACCGCTGTCAGAAGCATGCACCAGTTGTTAGACAACCCCCCGAGATGCTGACCTCTATCAACTCGCCTATTCCCTTTGCCATGTGGGGGATGGATATTCTAGGGCCTTTTCCTATGGCCACGGCACAAAGGAAATTTCTGATTGTAGCCATTGATTATTTCACCAAGTGGATTGAAGCCAAGCCCTTGGCCAAAATCACAACTAAGCACGTTGCACAATTCCTGTGGGAAAACATTATGTGCCGATATGGAATTCCCCGTATCCTCGTCACTGACAATGGAACACAATTCAACAATGAGGAATTCAAGAAGTATTGTGAAGAAAATGAAATCGAGTTACGATTCACCTCTGTGGCTCACCCGCAAGCCAATGGACAAGCAGAGGTAGCAAATCGGATAATCCTGGATGGACTAAAGAAGAGGATCGAAAAGTCGAGAAATAATTGGGTAGATGAGATACTTCCCATATTATGGGCTTATAGGACTACCTGTAGAGTCACGACAGATGCAACTCTTTTCATGTTGGCATATGGGGCGGAAGCAGTAGTTCCTGTGGAGATATCACATTCCTCTCCAAGGATTCAGGCTTTCGATGAGAAAGAAAATGAGGAAGGGCAGAGATTAGCCCTGGATTTAATTGATGAAGTGCGAGATAAAGCACATGCAAAGATAGTAGAATATCAGAAAAAAGCTTCATTCTACTACAACTTAAGGGTTAAAGAAAGGTTTTTTAAACAAGGCGATCTAGTCTTGAGGAAGATAGAAGCATCTGGTGTAGGACAAAAAGGGAAGCTTGCCCCAAATTGGGAAGGGCCGTACAGAGTCAAGAGTGTTCAAGGTAGAGGAACCTACAAGCTCGAGACTATGGATGGTTTTGAAGTCCCGAGGACCTGGCACGCACAAAACCTGAAGGTTTACTACGTGTAAGATAGGCGAAGTACGATTCTCACTAGTCATTGTGACAAGTAGGTTTAAAAGCACCTGGAAGCTTTGCTTGCATAGGATTTTATATTCCAGTAGAATTTACATTGTCTAGTTATTATTGATTAGGGTCGAACCCATGCTATGTAAGGTTTTGAAAAACCAGACTTCAAACTGAAGAAATCGAAATTATTTCAACCTATGGATGTTTGAGTTGTGATAACACTGGTGTGGCCAATTAGTTCAAGCTTGAATGCATATTAAAGTATCGGAAAGATAAAGGAGAAAAATACGAATAAGGAAAGAAGCATATAAAATAACCCCAGAGGGTAATAAGATCTGATACAAACAAAAGTCCAGACATAAATTAAGGATCAAATTACAGAATAGAAAAACTACTCCTCCATGTGGGAGCCTTCATTCTCTTTCTCCTTATCAGCGCCTTCAGCGTCCTTCGCAGGAGAAGCGGGAGGAGAAGCAGTGTTAGGATCCAAGATGCGATCATCTGGCTGAGGGGAGTTAAAGAGGGCATCTATGCTGTCCTCCGACTCAGCCTGCTCAGGACTTATAAAGTCCTTAGGGTCGACTAAGCCCGGGTACTTCTCAGAAACCGCCTTCACGGCCGCGTCCCATCCCTGAGTAAACTGTAGGGAATAAAGACCCTCATCATGAATCTCCATGAGATTCTTAAACTTGTCAGAATCCATGTAGTCATCGATGAGCTTATCCTTATCGCTCCTAAGTTTCACCAGCTCGGAATGAGCCTGAGCCAGCTCCTCTTTCTTCGTGTCCAGCTTCTTCTCCAGGACCTTGGCTCTCTCCTCCCATTTCTTCATCTCTTTCTCAAACACATCTGAGTTACCCTTCCAGGACCTAGCCTGATGGAGGGCCGCCTGGAAGTAGGTATTACTCTGCAAAGAAATATGTATGAGTTAGCACAAGTTCTTTGGAATACAAAAAAGTTGGGATTCAAAGAAGGAGAGAAAGAAAATTACCGCAGCTTGGGCTTGAGAACCCAGAAGCTCAATAGTCTCAATATCATTCCCCGTAACAATGTCAGTAAAGTCATGGGGAGTGACGGAGTGATAAGACCAATCTTTAGCATGTTTGGTGGATCCAACCACCGTATCACTCCTCCTGAAGCCCCAGTTAGGCCTGAAGGAATGTGCCTTAAGTGGAGGATCCACATCGTCCCCCAGCTCGACCACCGGGACGTGGGGCTTAAGAAAAGAAGGACCGTCAGGTTTGCTCCTAGGGTCCCTGTTTAGCTTGGCCCTTTTCTGACGGCCTGACTCCCCCTCCTTAGGCCTGTTAACATTATTGATGGCCTCGCAAGCTGAAAGGAAAAGTAGAAGGAACATTAAAATCCAGAAAAAAAAGAAAAAGTGCGATTAAAGAGAAGGAAAAATAATTACGCAGGTATAAATTTACCCTTATCACTGGCCTGGGAGAGACCAACTTTCTTCAAAGAAAACTCCTCTAAAAGGGTCCAGGTATCCGTTTTCCCATCATCTGAAATTAAGGCCTGGTAGGCCACCTCCTCCTCATCAGTCAATCTGATACTACCAAGACTACCATCTGATACCTTGCAAAATGGCCTACGGAAGAGTGTGGCCCAATCACCCCCAGCCCAGGTCAGCCTCACAAACTCATCCCTCCATTTAGGGTTGTTCTCGACTATAGAGTTACTATCAAAGATATGGGGAACTTTGGGTCGTTGGCGAATTAAAACCCATCCCGGTTGACTCATGGAGCTATTATAGAATTGGAAAACTTTCCTAAAGACAGCTACGGAAAGAGGGAAGTTATTCCTGAGACAAAGGACCATAAAACAGATAATATTCCTCCAGGCGTTGGGAGGGAGTTGACAAGGGTTGATTTGTATATCGGCTAATAAACGAGGAATAAATTCGTGGAATGGGAACCTAAGACCTGCGGTCAGGGCTCCTCGATAAATGAACAGGGTATCCCCCTCCCAATTACAAGTCCTATCCCCAGGGGCGGCTGGAGTGATCCTAAGGTGGGGTGGAAGTCTGTACAGGGTGTTCATAGACTCTATTCTACCATCTAACTCATGAAAAGTGTTACCATGATTATACGAATCTAACTCAGATAGAGAAGGATATTCATCACCTCTCGAGTTAATCATGTCAATGAGAGAAGTATATGGAGATTGAATTTGAATGTTTGTACCTCTTTTAGAGACATTCATCTTCTGCAAACGAGCCAAGTCGCGGTCCGCCATTGATATACTTCGTTTAAAAGCTTGAAACCCAGAAATACTTGAGAATGGTGGAGCTACGGTGGCTGTGTGCTCGCCGGAAATCGCCTACTCAAAGGGAGAACTCTAGAGAAGTTTGTAGAAGAAAATGAGAAATGAGAAGTGAAGTGAGGATTCTCACTTCACACTACACTTATATAGGCGAAAAGCTCGGAATACGAGGCATTTCTAGGCCCATTTAGCCAGGCCCAACCTAAAAGCCCGTCTACTAGAAATATCAGGAATAATCTAGAAGCTCATATGGAAAATGAATGGTCAAAAATCGACCAGAGTTTTAAACTGGATCGATCAGAGTCCTGATCGATACAAAAAGAGAATCCTGATCGATATATTATTCGAACAGAAGGGAAGAAATCCCCTAAATCCGATCAGAGTCCTGATCGATACAAAAGAGAATCCTGATCGATATATTATTCGAACAGAAGGGAAGAAATCCCCTAAATCCGATCAGAGTCCTGATCGATACAAAAGAGAATCCTGGTCGATATATTATTCGAACAGAAGGGAAGAAATCCCCTAAGATCGATCAGAGTCCTGATCGATACAAAAGAGAATCCTGATCGATATATTATTCGAACAGAAGGGAAGAAATCCCCTAAATCCGATCAGAGTCCTGATCGATACAAAAGAGAATCCTGGTCGATATATTATTCGAACAGGAGGGAAGAAATCCCCTAAGATCGATCAGAGTCCTGATCGATACAAAAGAGAATCCTGGTCGATATATTATTCGAACAGGAGGGAAGAAATCCCCTAAGATCGATCAGAGTCCTAATCGACACAGAAGAAAATCCTGATCGATATTCCATTCGATCAGAATGATAGAAAATCACTTAATTCGATCAGAGTCCTGATCGAAATCGATCAGGAATCCTGATCGATTAAGCACGTGTAACAGTCGACTAGGGTGTCACTTTGAAGATCAATTCGATCAGAGCCCTGATCGAAATCGATCAGGAATCCTGTCGACCAGAGTGTAAGATCCTGAGTTAATTCGATCAGGATCCTGATCGAAATTGAGCAGGAATTCTGATCGATTTGGCTGAATCCTGATCAATTTCTTCTGCATCCTAATCAATTTTGTATGCATTTTAAACCAGAAATTACGGATAAATCCAGAAAATTGCGGATAAATCCAGAAAATTACGGATAAATCCAGAAAATTGCGGATAAATCCAGAAAATTGCGGATAAATCCAGAAAATTACGGATAAATCCCAGAAGTTAAGGGAAAATCCCAGAAAATTAGGGAAAAATCCCAGAAAATTGGGGAAAAATCCCGGAAATAAGGGAAAAATTCCTGGAAATTAAGGTAATTCCTGAATAAAAGGAAAATTCACTGTAAATGTGTAGGTCGCTCCACACTTTACGGAAAAACGAAACCCTGTAAGGGAACGAATAGATTTAACTTCTGTGAAACCTAATCAATGTTTCCCAAAAGTTGGGGGGCAAATGATAGGGATAAATAAGTCCTGATTTTATTAATAATGGGCTGCTGGACCCAATAAGAAGGTGTATGGTATTCAGACCAGAAAGGTTGAGCCTGATGGACCAGATCATGTCTGGTGGAATAAAAAAGGCCCAAAAGCCCTAATTATTAATTAATTTCGTAATTAATTAATAAGGGAAAAATCAGCTATTGAGAAGAGTCCCGATAAGGATATAAATCCTTATAGATTAGCCTCAAGGGGACCTAAAAGGATAAGGAATCAGCTTCCTACTTCCTAGGACTCCTAAGTCTATCCTAATTCAGAGGCTTGTCCACCAAGTCTCCTATACCAAGTCCAATTCAAGGACTCCCACATCTATATAAGGGGTCTCACCCCCACCAATCAGAACTACGTTTTTTGGCTTGATTCTCTAATTCACAGAGATACGTAGGCATCTCGTAAAGGCAGATTGAGTCACGAAGTACGAGAGTAG
Organism: Apium graveolens; assembly: GCF_009905375.1. Taxonomy (NCBI): domain Eukaryota; kingdom Viridiplantae; phylum Streptophyta; class Magnoliopsida; order Apiales; family Apiaceae; genus Apium; species Apium graveolens. The sequence continues at coordinate 126,699,545 of NC_133657.1, read as the reverse complement.
CCATTAAAGGCCTTGAGCTCCCGAATCTTAGTATTAAATACAGCAAGTAATAACCTTGGTTTTTTATCCATAACAATCACTGAGGCATGATCAAATTCTTGAACTTCTTCCAGTGAATCTTCAAGTCTGCAGATGAACAATGTTTCTTTATTCTTTGACAGATGTTACTTTGTGAGATCTCTCTGATGATTGATCCACTATTTACTTATTACATTCTTATTTGAGTTGAGTTAAATACTCGAATAAACGAGTAGGCTATGACATATGCCTTTCAGTGAGAATTGCAAGGTTATTTAACATGTATGGGCCTAGGATGTACATCGATGATGGTCGTGTGGTCAGCAATTTTGTTGCGCAGTTAATCATTTCTATCCTAAGTACTCTTTTAAGTTCATTTTATCGACATTTGTAGCATTTAGAGCATCCGCAGCGGTGCAGTTTTTGTTGCCCAAGTCCCCCCTCGTTTAGAGCAATCTGGACTTGGCCTCTCTATTAGTGCTGGAGGAGAATAAAAAAGTAGGGCAGTGGACTCTTTGGTGGTCATAGCCCAACTGTATTGCACGAATACCAATCTGAAATAAATGATATATTTACGTTTCTTTTGGCATCTAAATGAACATGGTACCTATAAAATGCAAAAAGTAAATTTAAAAAAAAAAAAAGAAAAGTTAGGGAGAAGGGTTGGAAGAAATTGGCCAGTTTTTATTTGTGGCCTCATTTTACTTGCCTGGACTATGGGGTTAATAATATGAAAAGTTGGCCAGGCACGCTGAAGTTGCACTTACTATCACTTTTTGGAAATTACAAGCACTGAGGAATGAGCCATTAACAGTTTATGGGGATGGGAAGCAAACAAGAAGTTTCCAATATGTTTCTGATTTGGTAAGTGTCCTTAGTTAAGATTATGCAGTGGTATGTTAGTCGCAGTTTAGTTTGAACATGAATGTGCCAACACAAGTAGGTGAGATAGTGATTTGCATTCAGAAATTGTAGTGCACATGTAAATGAATACGTAACTTCATTTCTTTTAAACCCCAAAACATTTTCATTTTTAGACCCTCACTAGCATTGAATGGTTGTTATGAGTTATGACACATTTCACCTATGTGTTTTCAGCAATGTTAGTTATTAAACTGTCACCGAACATGTCAAATACCTTATGAACCTACAGAGTATGTCTCACTTCGAGATAGGATTCAGAGAGGGTGAGAAGTATATATTGATCTTACCTCTAATATTGTCTATAGTAATTGTTTCCCTAAGTGAATTACCTGATGAACTTCTTAAGCGATCTGGTAATAATCAGATTAAGGAGAACATCTAAAACCAAGTTTGTTCCGGAGGTCCCTCTGACAAATTTTTATGGTAAAGGGTCATATATGTTTTATGAATGATGGTCAAATGTTTAAGTTTCATGCTCCCTCAGATGTCTTAGTATTTGAACTCTGCCCGAACAAGAATGAATAGCACACAAGAAAGTATTGTCATGGTAACGATCAATTATTAAGAGAAGAAATTTAGAGCGGAGCAACAGGGCAGGGCAACTGAACTTTCTTAAGTCATTTATCAAAACTAAGAGAACATTACCTAGAGTCCTAAATGTGACTCTATAACCATTTAAAATCCAATCTTTTTGATTAATTTAGTAGCCAAGTTCCGTCAAATGATTAAGAATCTAAATCTAGTTGTCCTTTAAGGTTAAGGAACACCGTTATTATCTAAGATTTAGTTTTAATTAAAGCCGCAAACGAACAAAGTTGAGCCGCATTTCGTCCGAGCCGAGCGGAGCTTAATTTATTTTTAAAACGACCTGAGCCGAGTTTAATAAACGAGCGGAAAGTGATGTTCAAGCTCGACACGTTTATAAATGAGTCGAGCCCGAGCCGAACACAAGTTTGTTCACGAACAACTGAACTAAGCCGAACTCGAGCGGAGTCGAGTTTTCCACTAATATTTTGAATATATTTTTCAATCAAATAACCTTAAATTATAATTTATAATTTTACAAGTTGTATCGAGATCAACTACTAGTTTTTCCTTAAAATTATATATGCACACTCACACTTTACACTTATTTCTTAATCTAGCTATATCATTTTATTTCTCAAGATGATTTTTAAAATATATCCAACTTTATTTAAAATTATTGAGATATTCATAACTTTATAAAGTGTTCATTACATTTTAAAATGACGATGTCAAATTTTATTTATTTTATTATTTTAATTAAATTTGGTTTATGTAAATTACAATTTATTTAATGATATTTATGAAATATGAATAATTGAATATGAATGTATCATGTTAACAATTTGATAGTTTACTTACGAAAAAAGTAAGTGTTAAAATTAGAAAAATAAACAGAATCTCTAAAATAATTAAATTATTAATAAATGATGAAAAAATGTACGATTAAAAATATTTAAGTGATTAGTAATAATTTATTATTTATAATATATAAACTTTATCTGAGCCGAGTCGAGTTACCGAGTTCGAGCCGAGTCCGAGCCGAGTCCGAACTAAACGAGCCGAGTCTGAGCCGAACAGGCAAAAAGTTCGGCTCGACTCGTTTATTTATCCGAGTTCATTTTTATGTTCAAGACGGGCTCGTTTAAACTGAACTGAGTTCACTTAAATGAGTCAATCCCGAGTTTTGTTCACGAACAGCTCTGTTAATTAGGAGCCCTACTTTTAATCACGTAGGTGGAGGGTCTGATGCACCTAATGGAAGGAGAACATGCGGGACCTTTCAATCTTGGAAACCATGGAGAATTTACCATGCTTGAACTTGCTCAGGTGTCTTATCTTTGACTTTTTACAGTTTACACTTACAAAAACTTAGGCTTATGTTACTATTGCTATTAGACTATAACATTTTTTTCATAATGGATATAGTCTAGGCATGTCGATTTACATCTTTAAAAAAGAATCCTTACAGTTATAGAATAATCGTGTTATAGTATAGTATAATAAATGCAATGCACTGCCTATGGAAATGCAGGTGGTCCAGGAAATAATAGACCCAAAGCAAAGATAGAATTCAGGCCAAACACAGAGGACGACCCTCACATGAGAAAACCTGATATCAAAAAGGCAAAAGATCTTCTCGGTTGGGAGCCCAAGGTGCCTCTTACCAAAGGTCTTCCACTAATGGTATCCAACTTTAGGCAATGCATCTTTGGAGATCAGAAGGATGGTTACACCATAGGTTGAGAACAACATGCATATGCAAACCTTTTGTACCAGGGAAGTAGAAATCATCAAATCGTTCCATTAAACACAATTTTCCCCTCCACCTAGTATGGCAATGCCACCAGCATCTTGAGCCTATTGCATTTCTTGCATCCACATAGTAAGAGTTTTGGCTCTCAGAAACTTTTCTAGCAGACCTAGTGTATTTTTAATGTTTTGATTGTTCAAGACTCGTGTACACTAAATATAAGTCACCGGCCTGGGGCAGAGATAACTTTCTTGTACAGTATACTTAAAATCTTCAATATCATTGATCTTTTCTTACTAATCTGGATTTTTATTCTACTGCCTTTCCTAATAATATTGTCATTCATATAAAACTATATGTCCTCATTGAGGATCAAGTAATCAGCGTCCAAAAGTTTTTTTTCTTCATTTCAATTTAAAATTGGCCATTAAACAAAAGCCAACAAATTTATAATATACTACACTTACTATTTGTAGTTATTGATACTGTTTCCCAGTAAAGTAATTGTTTAAGGGGAGGTTGGATAAAATTATTTAATAAATTGATGTATTATTGAAGTAAAATAAACACAGATGATCAAATCAGAGTTTATATTGATTTTTAATAAACTGTCACAAAACTCTCTCAAAAACAATATTTTTAAGAGCGGCTAGGTTATACGAATACTCGAGTTCCACACTTTTGTGATAACCTATTTTGTATTTATATAGTACACAGTTACAATTAATCTCTATCAATTACATGATATGTTATAATATAACTCTTCTACTTTCTATACATATCTTAATCAACCACGATCCTATAAATCAACATTTTTTGATTTATCTTGCAGCTCTGACTTGTCATTCAAGTCATTATCAACGGATAAGCTGATCAACGGATATATGATGTAGTTTCGACGGATATCATATGTAAGTATCAACGGATGACTCACAGATTTTCAACGGATAATAATGAAGTTTCCAACGGATAAACATATCCTGACGGTTGATCATATCCTGATTCTTAGACAGATCCAGATTCTCAACTTAGCCAATTCTCAACAACCCCCCCCCCCAATTTTATGTTTTGCGGAATAACCATAAATTCTAATAGAATTGTCTAGTGCGAAAAACCAGATAGACAAAATAGGTAGTGTAAAGCATACTCTATTTCAGACTTTCATCTTCATTTTTCTTGATAAATTCTGCAATATCTCCGAAAAAAAACTTTAACTCTTTTATCAATCTTTTTCAACAGAATATCTTCTAGCTTGATCTTCAAATTCTTCTCATACTTTGTTTTATCAGATAATTCATAGATAGCAGCTCTTAGATTTCTGATTTGAGCTCTTTCTGTCATCATATTTTTCAGTGACACATAACAAGTTCTTCTTCCATCAGGATTCATGGTCATATGCCTTTGTGTAAGAACATTTTCAATGACAGCTCCTTCTATCTTCATGTTGAATTCTTGCCCTCTGAAATTTATGTATGTAGGAATATATGAACCAAAGTAATATTGACCACCATGTAGTATCCTTTTTCTGATATTGGCAAGAATCATATTTGACCATTCCCTTAAAGTTCTATCTTCGACTCTTAGAAAATAGTATATGTATTACAGTTCCTTAGTTGACATGATCATCAGTTCATCAAGTGAAAGAACTTGAACTTGATCATTTTATAATAAGAGTAATATTTTATGTTTAGGTTCAGAACCATCATGTTTGTCAAGTATAATCTTCACAGCTTCAAGTCTATCCAAGTGATCAGCAGTTACTTCCTGACCAGGACTATCAGCAAGAGTGAAGTTCGACAACTTTAAATTGACAAGTTTAGCTTCATGATGTCCTATTCTAGCTCTTATGAATGGTTCAATCAACTTTGGATTCTTTTCTTGTACTAACCAAGTCTTCTTATCTCGCCCACAAGGGTTGGCTCAGTTGGTTAAAGAGGGGATGATTATCCTTTTGGTCACAGGTTCAAATCCCACGGGAGAAGAATTTATGATTATGCTTCCTGAGTCAGAGCATGTCGCTTAAATGCGGTTTATCTTAGTTCATATGGTTTGCAGGCTATTGTGTGAGCTCGTGGGGTTTACCCAGTGCGCACCCAAAGGGTAGCGGTTGTGGGTTACCCACGATAACAAAAAAAGACTGCTTATCAGGGTATTAAAACCAGGTAAACCATCTATCCTTATTCCTCAAGGAGTAAAGCTCAATTTAATACTATAAATGATATCATCAATTTTTCTCCATTTTTATCTGTTCTTGATCTTTGGAAATATTTGAGCTCTCATTTCTGCTCTTTCATGTAACATCTTTATATCTGTACTCCTCCATCTATTCCTTTCTAATCTTCTAAGAATATTCCTGTATGCCGGATTTGCTTTGTCAACAATAATTCTAATTTTTCCTTCCTGTGCACTTTCTTCTCTATCAAAAACCATTTCTTCTTCCTTGAAATTTTCAGTATTAAAAGCTTCAACATAAGCAGAGAGAATCTGTAAATCCACCTGAAATAGAATTTCTTCCTCTCCAGTTTTAACAGAATCATGAATAACTATCACTCTGTTAGTGTCAGGAAAATAATCAGAACTTGTATCTGTGTTGTCAGGAATTGAACTTGGAGTAACAAAAGAAAATTTTAGTTTAGATACATGTGATCTACCCTCAGAGACTTGAGTTGACTGTTTAGTTTGATTTTGAATTCCAAATCCAGTTTGAACTATCACAACATCTTAAAATCCAGTTTGAACTATCATAACATCAGGTCTTCTTAGCTTGCTTATCACGATCATCATCAGGATTGACATTTTTCCTCAAAACTGGTTCAGGTTGACATTTTGTCTTTGGTACATTCTGACCAGCTTCCAGAGCTGTCAACTTCTCAGACATTTGATCTTGCTTAGTTTCCATGCTAAACATCCTCTTTATCAAGCCATTGTGTTTGTTTATACCTTTAATAGTCACATAAAGATCAACATTCTCTTCTCTAAGAACAACATTTTCTTGTTTGAGTATAGAAACAGAAGAATGCAATCCTTTGACTAAAACTATTGTGGTCTTGATAGAGGCTTTCATATCAGGATTGGAAACCAAATGAACAGCATGAGCAGCTAAAGTTTGAGCTGATTCTAGAGAAATCTTCTCAGTGGGTAAGCTCCAAGAATAATTCCAATCATGAGTTCTATGAGCAATAAGAGTAGAAGCATGACCAAATGATGAACCAAAATTGGACAATTTTGATGCTTATATTCCAGCTTTTAGAGTAGCATCATCAGGATTATCATCAGAATCTCCAAACTCATTATCAGAACCGGAAAATGACTTTGAGTTTTGAAATAAGATTTGACTTAAAAGGATTAAATTCCTGTGAAGATGCTGAAAGAAAAGAACCATAAGTACCTATATCTCTCTTTGGACCTTTTGAGGCAATTATAGATCCTGGGAGGTAGTTCTGCAAGCATACGTTTCATGCTTGTAGCTTGTTATATGGGTCGTGAGTGGGAGCTTAGTTTCCGTCTCAATAAGAATGCTAGTTCTTACTGTTCACCCATTCTTCCATCAAAAATTCTGCTTTTTGCCGGGCTTTAAAGTGGTCTAATTACTTCTCACACATATATTACTTTCAATAGTAATATGCAGCTCACTGTTTTCACTCTTTTCTACCTCTCATTTTTCCAGTTCAGGAGACTACCTTTCAATAATTCCGTTTTTCTCTAAATCTTTTCTCACCAACTCACTAGAAATACTCAACTCTCTAGAAAAAGAAGAAATAAATGGTGGAAAAGAGGAGTGTTTTGTAGTCATATAAATAGAGGTATCCCTAGTAATAGGTCTATTTATAATCATTCTATAAGATAAAGTAGAGTGTAAAGAATTTGTACCTTGAGCAGGAGAAACCATTGGTATGGCCTTGAGTGGTTACACCAAAATGGCTTTAGCAGCATCCTTAGATGTGATAAGTATATTAGGATTGACAAACTCGGGAACAGCTTCATCAGGAATTGATCCTATGTCAGGATTAGATACTAAGTCTACAACAGTACTTTGAACTATTGGTTCTTGTGAGACTTGAGGTGTAGAAGCTTCTTCAATCCTTTGAACTGAAGGTTCTTGTGTGCTTTCCTCAAAGATAGGACCATTGATTACAGCATCCAATATAGCAATGTACTTCTGATGAGCTTCCCTGTCATGTACTGTCTTATGAATATCATCAGCAACCGAATTATGACTTCCTTGAGCAAAGTCAGGAATAGTTAGTTGTGATTTAGTGCTTGCACCTACACTTTGAGCAGGTGGTTCTTGTGAAGTTGGGGTATTAATAGGTGCATCTTCACATTAAGAAGATGGTTCTTATGTATTGTACCCCTTCTGTGGTGATTGAAGTTTCGTCTTTTTGCTGACATAAACTGTTGAAGTCTTTGCCTTTCTCTTTACATACTTCTGCAGACCAACTTCCATAACAATTTCAACAGTTTTAGCTGTTTGAAAATCAGTAATTGTCTGATCAAGAATTGACACTATTTTGTTAGGAATTGCTTGAGGCCTGCCAGGATTTGATGATGTCTTGTCAGGATTTTGAGATACCTGATCTAAAGCAATGTCAGCCAATACATTAAGACCATTTATTTGCTTTTGAACTCTTTCTGCTGCCTTGAATAGTCTCCTTTTCTTAGGCTTATCAGCTGCAAATAAAATTTGGCCTTCTTCTGAAATAGCACCAGTAACCTCCACTGGTCTAGAAAGCATCTTGAACACAATTGGTCCACCACTGTCACTCTCAGTGTCTGATGACTGATCTACCAGCTTAACACAGGTTGTAGTTGTCCTTCTCTTTCTAGCTACATTCTCATTTATGCTTGTTAATGATGAAACATTTTTTCTTCCTTTCTCCACCTTGTTTCTCCAATGATTTAGGTGAATATGAACTAATCTTTGAACCTGATTGTCTCTGAGACACATTAGTCCTAGATATTGGTTTTGTTTTGACAACTGAATCCTTTTTGGAGGAACCAGAGGTGATATTGTGTTTAGATTTAAGTGATGAAAAAGAAACACTTTGGTTAGGAATAAGGTTAGATGTGCCTTGTTCCATAGTTTCAGGATTTGGACAACTGTACCATTTATGTTGTCATAAAATCACTGTTTGATTGAAGTTATCTAATTTCTTCTTGAAGCCTGTATTCTGTAATTGTTCTTTAACATTGAAATAACTTGATGATATTTAGTTGTGCACATGAGAAGTATGTAATGTTTAGAAAACATGTATGAATTTAAACAATCAACACATATGCAAACAACAAAGTTAAGATGAACATTCATAGTAATTTGAACATCAGAATAAATAGCAAAAGATTTTCATTGATAATCAAATTTTAAGTACAAGAAATTTTAAAGACGAAACTAATCATAACTCCTAGAAGCTAGAACTAATCCTTCTTTGCCTTCTTGTTTGCCTCCTTGTTCCTCATCTCTCGCCTATGGTAGATGCGAGACATAGAGACTACAAGAGAAATAATATTCTCTTGCAGCTCTAGAGCTGCACGGCGGTATCGTTCCGCCTCTTCTACTCTTCGTTCTTCTTCAAGGATGGTTTCTATCGTAAAGAATTGAAGTTACATCTGATTATCCTAGGAGAGATGATCATAAACTGATTCTAGAACTATAGTCGGGTGAAAAACTTGACCACTGATCTGGACTTTTAGTGCAATAGAGTCGAAGTATAGCCTCCATTCCATCATATTAAAAACCAGAAGATATACTTTATTATTACGGGTATAGAATTGAGGTTGAGCCATTTGAATGTATGTGATGAAGGAAGATTTAAAGTTTTGGTGTAGAAAGATGAAGTGTTGAGTAATATGTGAAGTATCAAAGAAATTGGTAGTGTGATTTTATAATTAAACAAGACTTGGGAAGTTAAAGATAACATGCATGATCTTACGCGTATCTAAGCAAACAAAAGAAAAATCTCTTTATATACTTTTATTCCCAATATAAAACGAATACTGATGACAAATTTAGCATGATTATCCAAAAAGAATAAAACAAAATTGTAACAATTAAAATCACGAAAGAAATAATGTTACCGTCCTTTTTAAGAAAAGTCATGTCTTGTCCATCACAAGCTGAATCAAGAATCTCGTCAGCATTTGCATGGTTGAATCAAGAATCTCGCCAGCATTGATCAAACTGTCAACAATTGACAAATCATTAGTATTTAAACTACAACATTAGTTCCATGCAGAACTCCCCCTGTAACAGTGTTGTCATTCCTGATTGAATTGATTTATGTTGCTCCCCATCAACTTGTGCATTATCACAAACTTGACTGTAGATCATCATAATATTCCTTCTTTTCTTATTTAAACTACAAGTGCAACCTTTTCATGAGTGCATTCTTTTCCAACTTTTATTCACTGATTCTTTAGTGACCAAGCAAGTTTCAGGACCATCAGTATTTGCATAAAGTTTGGCTTCATAAATGTTTCCATATTTGTAGGCTTTGAAAACAACCTTTTTTGTGATCTTATAAATTACTTCACGGTGAGCATCATAGAACACAACATAGAAACCTCTGTCACTAATTTGACTGATACTCAACAAATTGTGCATCAGTCCATCTACCACAGCTATGTTTGAGATGATGATATTTCCAATGATTATATTGCCATATCCTAGTGTTTTTCCTACATTTCCATCACCATAGAAAATCATTGGGCCAACCTTCTCCTTATATTTTGACAACAGAGATTTAGTTCCAGTCATATGTGCAGAACAACCACTGGCCAAAACAAGCACATTCTTCTTATTTCCCTGTAATTAGAAATATGAAAATCAATTAGAATTTTTAAGTGCCCACCCTTGTTGGGTCCTTTTGGACATCTTATGTATTCTTGCAGTAGAAAACTTCTTGTCCGGATTTAATCTATCAGGAGTTGCTCCATTAAAATTTATCTTAACATTTTTAACTCTATAAGATGTATGCACATTATATTTAGCAGTTCTATTTAAAATAATAATTTTATTGAATTTAGGTAAAGGATCATAATTATTGTGATACAAACTATGATAATCTTTACAAGTGTAAATAGAATGCCAACTGCTATCATAATGAAAACAAGGGTTTTGTGGTTTATAAAGTACTGATATACCACTAATATTAGATTCAGGAATCTTAGTGACTTTCTTTTTAGGCTTACTGCAATCAATAGAATATGATTAGTATTACCACAGTTAAAACAAGCTTTCCAAAGAGCATCAGGAATGTACTTATAATTGTTTTCCTTATTTCCTTGGTTACCATTTCTACCTCTCTTGGACCTAGATTTGTGAGTCTTAGTAGTTACCTCACAAATTTTCTTGTCTAACTGACTTTTAGAAAGAAGTCTTATATTTTTGCTTTTCATTTCTCGTATTTTAGGCTCTTCTTTCTTTTTATCATAGACTCTAGATTCAACTTTCTTTTTATCAAGATTCTTAGAGGTAGAACCAACTTCATAAACAGACTTCACTCCATTTTCATTAGTTCTTACAAACTTAACAGGAGTAGTGTTACTAATAGCCTTATTGATATTCCTATCAGTAAATTTATTATAATCTAGGCATTCTTTCCAATTCTTATCATTGATGAAACTATGAACTTTTCTTCCTGAAGTCATCCATGTTTTAAACACTTCTCTTTCTTTCTCATGAACTTTCTCTAGTCTAGCATATTTGATGTTTATCTGAATTTCATTATGTTGGGCCTTTTTACATACTTTTTCATTCTCATGCATGCATACTAACTCAGCTTCCAGGAAATCATTTCTTTCTCTAAGCTTTTAATTATCAGCAATCAAACTATCACATTCAATAGTCTTACATTTAAAAGTGACATGCAGAGAGTATAAGAAAATTTTCAGTTCAGACAAATTATTAGTATCAACAGGGAATACAACTGAAGGTACCTTATCAGTTCCTGAAGTATCCTCTCCATGAGTTGCCATGAGTGCATAGCATTCATCATCATTATCAGTTCCTGATGAGTCCATCAAGTCCATGTTGGAGTTTGTTATGACCAAAGCTTTTCTAGTTGACTTGGGGCACTCAGTAGCCAGATGCCCCCTTTCATTGCAGTTGTAACATGTCACCTTGGTCTTGTCAAACTTTCTTCCCTTGGTGTACTGTCCATCATTCTTTATGAATTTGCTTTATCCATCTCCAGAGAATTTTTTATTGAAACCACCTTTTCTTTATGGTTTTGCAAACCTCGTCCTTTTAAAGCCTTTAACCAGAATTGCAGCCATTTCAACAACTTGAGGATCATCCAGTTCAATCTCAGAATCTTCATCAGTATATATGTCAGGATCCGATGATTCATCAGTATCTGACTCTTCCACTATGTTCCTTCTTCTTCTTAACCTCTCACTTATCTTTTCTTTCTTTACGAGTCTCAGCATTAAGAGCCACAACCTTCATATCCTGACCCTTTTTATTCTTCCTTTGCTGAAGCTCCAAGTCATGATTTTTCAGCATCCCATACACTTCATCCAAAGTCAGTGAATCAAGATCATATTGATGCCTGATTATTGAGGCTTGTGTATCCCAATCATCTGGAAGGGTTTTCAGAAACTTGGTGTTTAAGTCTTCTCTATCATACTCTTTTCTACCCAATGATAGATCATTCGGTAGCGTCAGAAATCTATTATAGATGTCAGTAATTGACTAATCAGCCTTGGCATTAAATTGCTCATATTCTTGCACAAGAACAGCTCTTCTATTCTTTTTTATTGCCATCGTACCTTGGCACTTTATTTTCAAGGCATCATATATCTCTTTTGCAGTCTTGCATGCAATCACCATTTTGGACATCATATTATCCAAACTATTGTGCAGAATATTCCTGACTTTTGCATCCTTAAGCATTGACGCTTTCTCAGCATCTGACCACTTTGACTTTTGCTTTCTAACATAGTGTTCGAGACTATTTGGGGTCAGAGCCACAGTTTCCATAGGATAAGGAGGTCCCAATTTAATGATATCAAAATTTGCATCATCAATTGCTTCCAGGAACATCAACATATTTACTATCCATGTAGAGCAGTCAGCTTTCTTCAGGATGGGAATTTTCATGCTTTCATACTTACTTCCAGACATCTTGACCTTTTTAAATTAATCAGTTAATTTGACCGCTCCGATACCATTTGTTGCCTAATAAAGTAATTGTTTAAGGGGGGTTGGATATAATTACTTAAAAAATGATGTATTATGGAAGTAAAGTAAACACAGATGATCAAAGAACATTTTATATTGATCTTTAATATACTGTTATAAAACTCTCTCAAGAATAATATTCTTAAGAGCTGCTAGGTTATACGAATACTCGAGTTCCACACTTTTGTGATAACCTATTCAGTGTTTATATATTACACAGCTACGATCAATCTCTATCAATTACAAGATATGTTACAGTATAACTCTTCTACTTTCTATACATATTTAAATCAACTATGATCCTATAAATCAACACCTTCTAATTTATCTCGCAGCTCTGACTTGTCATTCAAGTCATCATCAATGGATAAGCTGATCAACAGATATATGTTATAGCTTCGACGGATATCGTATGTAAGTATCAACGGATGATGGAACAGATTATCAACGGATGATAATGACGCTTCCAACGGATAAACATATCCTAACGGTTGATCATATCATTATTGTTAGACAGATCATGATTCTCGACTTAGCCATGTTACATATTGAATTCTCAATGATCAGAAGAATCTCAGGATCTGGTTGTTCGGGTGTCATCAGTATCTGATGTGTCGTCAGGATTTGACATATCATCAGCATTTGGATGTCATCAGTATTTGAAGACAGTCAGCTTAGAAGATTTGTTATGTTCCTTGTATTATGGAGTAGATATCTTTTATGTCTGAGTTATAGGACTTTATCTATTTAGTTGAAGATATGTATCAGTTTCAGTTAGTTTTTGATAATGCATATCTTAGATTGATTTGTTGTAGCTGTGTAGTATATAAACACAGTTTAGGTCATCACGTAGTGTATCGATCTCGAGTATCATTCGATGTAATAACCCTAATTTTTGGAAATTTTTGAAACCCTTATGAATAGTGTTTTTGCTGAATGGGAAAACTTTTCATGCCACACTATGTAGGGGTTCTGTTATGGATATTCTGAGATTTTATTAGTACTCTATATGGCATATAAGTGTATGTAAAGATCGTCAGAATCCAATTCCGAACACTTTGATTTTTCCCGGAAATCCACTAGATACGAAAAGAATTGAGTATAAGGTAACAAGATAAGAAGGATTTAAATTAAAGGATTATAAGAGAGGATCATAAAAGGAATATAATATATTGAGAAAGGTTAAGGGAACCTAAGTAATAAGATCCCGGGTATGATCCCTCAAACGATAAACGAAAACGAAAGTTAAGCGAACCGTATAACAGATCAGCGGTCATTAGGCAAACAATTAGGAAGTTAATCAAAGAGATTAGAGGGGATGATGTCATCCAACCAATGGGAAGAGGACAAAGAGGGAAGGATGACACCACATGATGACATAAGCATGACATAGGAGGGAAGGAAGTGTGGTTGAATTATAACCACACAAAATCAAGGTTAATTAGGTAATTAACCTAAAAAAATTCAAAATTCAACCAACCAAGCAAACATTTCATTTTTACCAAACAAAACACAAAAACTCCTCCATTTTCAAGGAAGCTCTCGGCTTCTCTTTTTCAAAAATGAAGATCCAAGCTCCACCACTTACTATTTGGCAAGGTATTTATCTAAGCTTCCCCATGGATAGTTACATACTTCCTATAAGTTTAAGCTTCTAATTCCAAGCCAATCTTTTTCTATAAATCAAGGAAGAAGATGGTGAATAGTACTTTCTTGAAATTAATTTTTGTGTTCTTGATTTCTTTGAAAAAACAAGCTTGTAGGAGGTTAGATTAAGGCTTCCATGGGCATTCCAAGGATCTTTCATGGATTAAAAGCTTCAAGGAAGGTATAAACTCTAAACCCTAGCTTTAGTTTTGAGTATTTAGGAATGATTATGAGTAGTATAGTATATATAAAGCATGAAGCTTGTTTGTTTAGAGTTTGGGTTGTAGTGGTAGTGGTATGAATGTTGAATCTTGTTGATTTGTTAAAGGAATTAAGTATAGTTTAAATTCATGACGAGAATAACATAAATAGGAAGAACTTGAGGTGTTGGGGCTGTTGGAGTGTGTTTTGGATGGATGTTGGTTGTATGATTGATTTGTGGTTGAATTGTGGTTGTTTTGGAATGGTTTAAATTTGGGAAATCGCGTAAACATAGCCGTCGTAATGTCCGATTTACTTTAGACTGCTTTTGTTCATAACATCAGAACCCTTGAAATCAATGTTAGGTTTTTACCATTGCCATGTTTAGATAGTTCATGTCACGAGCTTCATTTTGATATGTAGTTCGTTTGATTCCGATGTACGGTTTAGGAGAAACGACCGTTTTAAGTAACGGCGTTTCGCGACCGAACCATTACCCCTCGCCTTACTTTGAAACCTTAGTTAAGGACCTTAAATGACTAATTGAGGTAAGAAATATTTATGTAAGGTGTAATAGGCATTTGGTAAGACACTTGCGAAAGAATCTCCTTAAAACTCGTAATGGTTAATTTATTAAAAATGGTGGAGCCGAGGGTACTCGAGCGACTTAAGTAAATCGTTAAGCGCGAAAGCGAACGTTAGGACTCTAAATGGTTAAAGTCTGGTTTCTTAAGCGACCGGGGGTTTAATTCCGACTTATGTTCTTGTTCATAGGTTATCGGACCCACTCTAAGCTTAAGTCTATCCGGGAGCACTCAGGCAAGTTTTCTACCCGTTATACTGTTGTTGTGATGTATACACTTGTATATGCATTATCTTGTAATAGATGCATGATGGTTATATTAGCAAATTCTTGCGATATATTGTAGCATGTGATATGGTACATATGCATGCCTGTTTCGTATTCTTGCCATATATATCTGTTGGTTCAGTTGATAATACCTATGCTAGAGAATAGCGGTAATTTGCATATACCCTTAGTATAGGGACCCAAAGGTGAAAATATTTTCTAAAACCGGGAGTCGAGGATCCCGAGTAGATTTTATAAATATATATATATATATATATATATATGGTTATAGTTTTCAAAACTATTAATCCAATAAGGTTTATTCGATAACTTTATTTTATTAATGAATATTATCTTGAATATTCATTCGAGGACTTATGACTCCTTTATATTATTTATTGAATATTACTTGGATATTCATTTGAGGATGTATGACTTCTTTATTTTATTTAATGAATATTCTTTATAATATTCATTCGAGATATTATGACTCCGCTTATTACTTAATAATATTCTTTATTTTATTAAAGAATAATGTGTCGAAAATCAAACTTACTTTTTATTCAAATAAGATATTACTTTCGTATAAGTATATCTTTGATTATTTACTATTCATTTCAAGTATAAGTTTTCCAACTTCTTCCTCAATTATTCTTTATGGGAATATTATTTAAATAATAATATTCAGATATTTCTTTTATATTGAGACTGATTTACTTTATTAAATCAGCATTATTCCAAACACTCTTTAAAATGTTTTGCGAGTCTTCAAAATGATTTTTAAAAGTTAGAGCGGATCCCAAAACTCATTTTTTATTTAAGATCCTCCTTTAGAAGGGGATTTAAATACTCGCTCAAAACCTGAGGGATCCGGCTCTGTGGTGTGTTTTATATTCGCAACAAGGTAGCTGTGTTGATAAAAGAGTTTTTGATTATTTACCCAATACTCGGGAAGTAAAATTCTTGGAACAAGTTAATCCATTAACAGGCATCGCCTGGGAAATATCGGTGAGTTTTCCTTTCCAACTAGATACGACTTCTTGGTGGATCCGTATCAACAAGTTTCTACTTGGGGAAAGGGGGAACGAGCTTTACGTTTCAGAGTCATGGATTTCATCTGAACTAGGAGTGGCGTAAGTGGTCGAGTAGCGCCGGCCCAGCCTTATTATATTGGCCCAAATGGCCTGGAAGTTCCGCTAAGGCGGTCCATTCCTTAGGAGTTCAGTGTTCGGTTGACAAGTAAATCCGACAGGTTCTCCTCTACATGTAGAAAATGGTGGGATTGCACTAATACGACTGATCATCGTAAGTGGTCTTCCTGGTGCGGCAAACTCCCGTAATGAGTTCATCATCCAATTGGATATTTCTGCAACACTACCCAGAGCACTTCGATAGAAAGGCTATGGTTGGGCGATTGTTGAGTGTTGGCAGGGTCAAGTTTTCAAAATGATGTTTGCATCAAATGAAGCATCTCGTAACTTCATTGTATTTTGATGATATTTTAAAAGATTTAATCTATTCAAATCTGGTCTTGTAGTCTCATCTATGTGATGAACTTTTGAAACTAATTATAACTTGAACGGTGGTAGTTCAAGTAGTATTTGGAAAAGATATAAGTATATTGGAGTATCTTGTAACTTCATCTTTTAACTTATATCTAGTTAATGGTTGTCTTATGAATGGCAAAGACTTTCAGAAAAATGTTGAGACAAGGTTAGATATATGAGATCACCTTGCAACGATATTTTTATACAGTTATAAACTGGAACTTTGTGTATATTATGCATGGAAAAGGACTTCCAAGATTTTGAAAAGTATATATATATATATACTGAATATTTTGTGACTTCATCGCATTAAGATATCAAACTTGGTTAATTTCTTTTGACCAAGACTTTCAGGTGTACTATGAGAAGGCTCATATATTGTTAATCATATTATATATTATTTTGGTGGGCTTGTTGCTCACCCTTACTGTAAGTCATATGTCATAGCCTATTTGTATATTCGAGGATTCAACTCAACTCAAATAAGAATGTAATAAGTAAATAGTGGATCGACCGTCAGAGAGATCTCGCAAAGTAATATCTGTCAAAGGATTCAGAGACAAGGTTCATCTACAGACTTGAGGAGTTAATTCACTGGAAGAAGTTCAAGAAGTTGATCATGCCTCAGTGATATAAATCAAGATCGTGGATTTAATCAAGTGACAGAGATCTCGCCAGGGTATCAATAAATTACAAGGATTTAATCTGAAGAAAATCAAAGTGTCAAAGTCAAGACATGAAGAAACGTCACGGAAGTTAGTCACTCATGAACCAGACAGTACATCGAGTGTCAACGTTGAAGTGGTGGAATTGATTCATAATTTTCAGTGATTTTCAGAAGATTTGCAGAAGAATGGTTGCTGCTCAAGACTAGAATTAATTCTCTATTAATTAATTAAGTCATCTAATTTAATTAAGAAAATAAATTATATCTGCGAAGAATAATTTATTTATTAATTGAATTAATTGATTAATTAATTCTGAATTAATTCTAGGAATTTTAGGAATTTTCAGAAGTTTAATTGGATTAAATTCAAGTCTTAAATCAGCAAGACAAATGGAAATGAACTAGCATGACAATCTGGATTGTCATACCGATTGTCATGCTAGGCCATTTTCCATTGTCATACCGAAAGTTACTCTAGGAGGATAATTGTCTTGCTAGTTCATTCTGATTGTCATGCTAGTTCATTCTGATTGTCATGCTAGTTCATTCAGATTGTCTTGCTAGTTCATTCAGATTGTCTTGCTAGTTCATTCAATTGTCTCACCGAAAGTCTTGCCAGCTATAGGATTGTCATGCCAAGTCAATTCTATTCTTTTGTTGATTTAAAAAGAAGCAGAGAAGCAGCAACTTAATAATCATCCATCCAATATACAAGAACAAAAGAAAGCAGCCGCCTCTGAAAAATATCATCCTTCATCTGCAGAAATTCAAGATCAATTTCTAGTTTGTTAATGTTAAATCCAAACCACTAGAATTATTTATCTTGTTCTTGTGTAACAATCTAGCGGATCAAAATCCCTAGAACTTAATCTCAAATTGCGTTTAGCATTTGAATCTTTTTATTACAAAAATAGAAAAAGTTCATGTCGAATTTATTCTAGATTTGTGATAATTAATTTGAGATTAATTCCTTGTAATCGATACAGTTGTTGTAACACCTTTCAAGTTTAATAATATTTTTATTTAACTTGAATTTTGTTTCACATTTTTTATTCCGCATTTATTCGATTATTTGGTACCGTTTGTATTCAACCCCCCCTTCTACAAACACATTGGGACCTAACAATTGGTATCAGAGCCTTCTGATTAACGAACAAATCAAGATCCTAGACTTTTGTGATTTTTCAACTCCTTGAATTTTTATTTATTCAAAAATTCATAATGACTTCACATAAAGTTGGAACCGTTAAAATTCCACAATTTGATAAAGAGAATTATATCATGTGGAAGAAGAAGATGCTATTATTTTTACAAGTTGCAAATCCCAAATATTCAAACTTGTTAAAGAAGGGTATAAAAACTCCGATGGTTATTGAACCGGAGGTAATAATAGATGGTGTGGTGACTACTGAAGCTAGAACCTATCCAAAAGAGCCTGAAGATTTTACTCCTGCTGAGAAGGAAGAAGCCTCCTTGGATGCCAGCCTTCAATTAATATTAATTGATCCCCTTGATCCCTTGATGAACAGACATGTGATGAACTGTAAAAATTCCAAACACATGTGGGAAACTATTGAGGTGATTAATGAAGGCACAGAGGAAGTTAGGGAGAACAAGTTGGAAATCCTAACCTCTGAATATGAACATTTCAAATCAAATCCAGGAGAAGGAATTACTGAAGTGTTTGAGAGGTACAATGCGTTGATCAACAACCTGAACATCAATGGAAAGTATTATTCAATCAGGGAGGTCAACAAAAAGTTCCTTTTAACACTGCCAGCTCATCTTGAACATAGAATCACTGCCATTAGAGAAGCTAGAGATCTGAGTGAGATTTCTTTGGACAGGCTCTATGGAGTGTTAAAAACCTATGAGTTGGAGCAGATTCAACAGAAGGAAGTCTACGGGAAGGATAGAATGGTCAGCACATCTACTGCACTTGTAGCTGAAGGTCAACAACAACAGCAATCTCAACAATTGGAGAGAATGGTACAGTGTTCCAAGGCTGAGGAAAATATGTTAGTAGCAGAATATGATCCTCCTACTACAAATCAATCAAGTGATGATTTTTATTCCTTGGAAGAGCTGGAGCAATTGGAAGATGAATCAATGGCCCAAATTGTCAAGAGATTCTCCCATGTCAGATTCAGGAGGAATCCCAAGCTTAAGTACAAGTCCAACTACAACAAATTCCAGAAAGGTGGATCTTCATCCTCTAACACCAGCAGTGGTGGGTACAAAACAGGGATGGTTGATCGAAGCACCATTAGATGCTATAACTGCAATGAGTTGGGACACTTTGCCACAGAATGTAGGAAGCCAAAGCAAGTAAGAAAGAACTCTGAAAGGGCTTATCTGGCAAAGGGAAGAAGCTGGGATGATACTGACAGTGAAGATGAAGATGAAGGAAATCTTGCTCTTATGGCTATTGATGGAAAAGCTTCATCGTCAAGAATAGAGGTAAAACTTTCTGATGCTGAAATGGTTTATCATCTAAGAGGTAACTTAGATTGTGCACGTCGTGATAATGAACTGTTAAGTTTACAGATCACAGACCTTGAGAAAGAGGTCAATGAATTAAGACTTGTGCACATTAATCAAGACAAATTAAAAGAACATGTATCTTTTCTAGAGAATAGAGTTGACTGTTATAGAAAACTCGAAACTATTCTCAAAGACAAGATCACCGGTCTTGAGACTAAGGTTAGAGCCTACTTCAATTCTTGTTCGAAGGCTAAAGAGTTCTACAGTAAGCAAGCTGTTAATCAAACATCTGGAATAGGTTATGATTACAATGCTGCTATTGGAGAATTAGGCATAAACTCCCCTCCTCATGTATGTGCTAAAGGGAGGGAAGTACCACATGTGCTTAAGGGTGTTGATGAACCCCTCTATAAAGCATCAATTGCTGAACCATTTGATGCGACCTCTTCTGTTATTCAAGAAGAAATACGTGCTGAGGATCATGCTAATGAGAAGATTGTTTCCAAGTCAAGTGAGTCGAAAGTTCCAGTCAAAGTTGTGAAAGCAACTGAGACTAACTCAGACACACATGAGTTGGATAACAATAATGCCATGTCTACCATGCATAAATTACCTGCTGTTAATCACTCTCATAAAGCATGTGGTGTTGCTAATTGTATGTCTTGTGCTTTTAATATGATGTATGCTTATTTTAATGGTAAGCATGTGTCTAATGATAAGACTACTCCTCGTCAGCATGTGAATAACAAGAAGCATGATAGGTCTAAGACTGCTAGTCCTTCTAAGGCTAGAAAGGAGACATTTGTGCCTAAGCTTAAACAGAAATTTGTTAAGGCTGTTTACAAGGTCAAATGTTCAGTCATTGAGAAAGTTGAGACCATTAAAATTAAAAATGTTGTTTTGCCTGACAAAGGACAATTCTACAAGTATGCCGGGCCCAACCAAGTTTGGGTTCCGAAGAAGGTCTAATCCATTTGTAGTGCAGGGCATTAAACAGGTATAACCGGTAGTGTGGATTCTTGACAATGGATCATCAAGACATATGACCGGAGATAGAGCCCTGCTATCAAATGTGGATTGAGAAAGCTGGCCCCTGATTACCTTTGGAGATAACAGCAAAGGTTTATCTGAGGGATATGGCTGTTTGCAAGCTGGGAATGTTATCATTGTAATTTTGTATATTGTGCTAGGTTATTATCAGGAAGCAGTATCTAACATATAGCACTAGTGACGAGACTTGAGAATATTACGACATATCAGACACCTGCTGCACATTACACTTGGAATTGTACTCTAGTAAGATGTGTACAAGTGTACTCCTGATTGGTAAGTCAAAAGAGGAAGTCAATGCACCACAGTTCATGGACTTTGCAGCTGCAGATCTATTGGACTATGCAATTTCTTCTTCACAATCTCACTTCAGGTTGGTATGAACTAGTATACTGCTCAAGCAATCGTCAAGGACATGGTATGGCACTCTAACTGCAGTTACAGTTTTATATGAATAAGTAGAGTCGTCATATTTATAACTCTCTTATCACTAAGCACAATCATATTGTTTTATATGTGCAGTGGTATATTGATTATGCAACATAACAATTAGTATCTAAAGTACTTGACAAGTATCGGTCAATGATATATTGTTAACATTATGTTGCAGATATTTGTAAGCTTTTAACATGAATGAGAATTACTTAGACTTTACCCTAAGTGATCAATGTTTTATCAAAAACTCATTCATATTGAAAAACAAAATCAAACTTCTTTCTACATTAGTGATTTCCTATTTCATGTAAAATCTTTTGAAATCACTATTGTAAATCATTTTCTCTCTATTACCATATGTTCTATGATACAGGTTCAGTCTCCAATGACTTTCTTTCATTGACAGTCATGAGGTTGAAAACCCACAACGTCTATCCCAGACTGTAAAGACAAACACAAAAACAGAACCAACCAACACTCTCTTACCACTAAATATAGTATGAATGAGCGTGAGGGAGATAGTGCCTAGTGCACCACATAAGGAAGGTTCTGTAGTCAACCCAGTAGCTCTGTCTCCTACATAGATGAGTAGTATTTAAACCGAGACAACTGCTAACCCCCATACATCTTCTCAAAAAGATGTAATGGCTGAAAAGGCACAAAAACAGTTACTAGATTCATTCTCTCAACAAGGTGAGTCTATTGAATTTTGCCTGTCGGCCAAGGTATCCGATATAGTGTCACCACTTCAAATATAATCAATTCTTGATGCACAAGGAGAGGTTACACACACAAAGGATGAGTTGACGGAAACAAGAGTTTCGACCATTTTAAGGTCAGATTCGATTGTTCAAGGTTCGTTAGTGGACCAATTGCCTTTACAGGTGTTAGGAGAGGATACTGATCCAAAAGCCATATGTCAGTGGTCAGTGTCTACCTCCCCAGGCTTAAATCCCCTGGATGCATCTGCGGATAGTGGATCTGACATAGGTGCAGATCGGCAACTTGTTGACAATGATTCAGATATTACCTGATGAGTCACAAGGAAATGTCTTCACAGACATTAGAAGGGAACTTTGATCTTTATGCTAAATTCGTTGGATCATTGTTTACCTTCCCAGAATTCAAATCTGGAACCCTAAAAGGGAAACTAGCAACTTGTAAATTATGACTCAGATTCATCTGACGAGTTTAACAAGGATGGGGATTTGTGAACTCCCATTGCACCACCTGTGACCTCCTTAAGGATGGCTAAGGTGATTTTCCTTGCAGGTACAGCTGGATTATGGAGCTATGAGAGAAGAGTGATACACTCGTGAGAATGAGTGTAAACACGAGTGGAGAGAAGAGTGAAACACATGTGAGGTACACTAAACAGAATCACACACTCACAGTGAGGAAGAAAGAGAAACTACTTGTTATTTCTTTTCCAACCAAGTGAAATATGAGAACTCCTTCAGACGACGGCATACATTCCTTCTTTAAGGGGGAGATAGAAGCTTAAGTAATAGTTTGGAGGATTCCTCAACTAAGGGGGAGAAATAGCAGGGAGTAAGAAAAAGATCCTACTTGTACACTACACCACACCATTGTTGTTTGTAACTACGGATCCTATTGTACGGGAGAGGTGGTAAACACAAGGTGATTTCCTAGTAAGGGAAGAAGCAGTTAGGGGAGTACCATTGGTTTTTATCTGCGGATCCTATTGTACGGGAGAGGTGGTAAAACGAAGGTGATCTTCTTTAATCAGTTGATTCTCATAGGGGGAGAAGCAAGAGATATGGGCTTC
This sequence comes from Apium graveolens, assembly GCF_009905375.1. Classification (NCBI taxonomy): domain Eukaryota; kingdom Viridiplantae; phylum Streptophyta; class Magnoliopsida; order Apiales; family Apiaceae; genus Apium; species Apium graveolens. The sequence goes on along the minus strand of NC_133657.1, from coordinate 126,676,474 downwards.
TCAACAGGAAATGTGGTTGTACAAATGAAGATGGAACTACTTGAAGATATGTTCAGTCTAGAGGAACATCTACTTGGAATCTGGAAAATGTTAAATCTCATCCAGAACTTTTCTGCTATTTACTTTGCATGTATGTTTATATCTTTTTCTTATTTGTTAGTTGAGTTATCCTCTAGGTATTTGTGTGTTATTGTCTAACAAACAAATAGGGGGAGATTGTAAGTCATATGTCATAGCCTATTTGTATATTCGAGGATTCAACTCAACTCAAATAAGAATGTAATAAGTAAATAGTGGATCGACCGTCAGAGAGATCTCGCAAAGTAATATCTGTCAAAGGATTCAGAGACAAGGTTCATCTACAGACTTGAGGAGTTAATTCACTGGAAGAAGTTCAAGAAGTTGATCATGCCTCAGTGATATAAATCAAGATCGTGGATTTAATCAAGTGACAGAGATCTCGCCAGGGTATCAATAAATTACAAGGATTTAATCTGAAGAAAATCAAAGTGTCAAAGTCAAGACATGAAGAAACGTCACGGAAGTTAGTCACTCATGAACCAGACAGTACATCGAGTGTCAACGTTGAAGTGGTGGAATTGATTCATAATTTTCAGTGATTTTCAGAAGATTTGCAGAAGAATGGTTGCTGCTCAAGACTAGAATTAATTCTCTATTAATTAATTAAGTCATCTAATTTAATTAAGAAAATAAATTATATCTGCGAAGAATAATTTATTTATTAATTGAATTAATTGATTAATTAATTCTGAATTAATTCTAGGAATTTTAGGAATTTTCAGAAGTTTAATTGGATTAAATTCAAGTCTTAAATCAGCAAGACAAATGGAAATTAACTAGCATGACAATCTGGATTGTCATACCGATTGTCATGCTAGGCCATTTTCCATTGTCATACCGAAAGTTACTCTAGGAGGATAATTGTCTTGCTAGTTCATTCTGATTGTCATGCTAGTTCATTCTGATTGTCATGCTAGTTCATTCAGATTGTCTTGCTAGTTCATTCAGATTGTCTTGCTAGTTCATTCAATTGTCTCACCGAAAGTCTTGCCAGCTATAGGATTGTCATGCCAAGTCAATTCTATTCTTTTGTTGATTTAAAAAGAAGCAGAGAAGCAGCAACTTAATAATCATCCATCCAATATACAAGAACAAAAGAAAGCAGCCGCCTCTGAAAAATATCATCCTTCATCTGCAGAAATTCAAGATCAATTTCTAGTTTGTTAATGTTAAATCCAAACCACTAGAATTATTTATCTTGTTCTTGTGTAACAATCTAGCGGATCAAAATCCCTAGAACTTAATCTCAAATTGCGTTTAGCATTTGAATCTTTTTATTACAAAAATAGAAAAAGTTCATGTCCAATTTATTCTAGATTTGTGATAATTAATTTGAGATTAATTCCTTGTAATCGATACAGTTGTTGTAACACCTTTCAAGTTTAATAATATTTTTATTTAACTTGAATTTTGTTTCACATTTTTTATTCCGCATTTATTCGATTATTTGGTACCGTTTGTATTCAACCCCCCCTTCTACAAACACATTGGGACCTAACACTTACCTTCTTCTTTCATCACACAACATCAGATAGACAAGATGAACATGACCAAGCTCCCAATTTGCGAGCGGATAGGAAACGTTCTGCAGTTTCCTGTAGGCGTTGATGCCGCTATAGCTGAGGTAGGAATTACCAATAGGCTAGGCTTTCAACTTCTGATGTACCAGACTTATGTATCTATATGAATTGTAATAATGGCAAAGAAATGTAAATTTATTCAGAACCCTTTTGAGGTGTAATGGCTTATAATTGTGGAATAAAATGACTTGTGTTATTTTTGGTATTCATCTCTGAGACTATAACTTGTGGTGTGTGTGTGTATATTGTGGGGTCACAGTACGCAGTAGTTGATTATTTATTAAGATTAAGTGTTATTAAGGGAAATGGAACTCGTGACAACCCGTATCCCCGACCCCAGATTTGGGGGTGTTACAGAAATGGTATCAGAGCTAAGCGTTATAAACCTCAGAGATGATGTGACGTTAAGATAATAACTAAGATAATAAGAACTCTTACCAAGTTCATAGTCGGGCTACCTAACGTAGTACTGACAGTTAAAACCCTTATGGGAACCCTTATAAATATCGTGATAGTAGCGTAGTTTGTTATCGTATATGGTAGCGGGACTCCGAACCCTGAGGTTGAGAAGTGACAGCGCGATGATGTTTTATTACTAATTGGAGATCGGATTGTGGATCCGATAGAGCGTCCTAATGCAGGACCGGATGATGTTCATATTGAGGATGTAATGGTTGAGGATGTTGTCCTAGATGGGATTGTTGCTGAGGAGGATCTAGTGGAAGATCCTAACAAGAATGAATAAAGGACCATTGAGGAATTGATGACCATGGTTAGGGAAACTACCAGAGGTAGGATTGGCCGGTCACTACCGGAGGTTCGTTCAAGTTTGTAAAGATAGTAGCCCCTTTAACGCGGCTTACTCGTAAGACTGAGAAGTTTGAATGGACAGAGAAATACGAGAAAAGCTTTTAACAACTGAAGCAAAGGTTGGTGACGGCCCCTATGTTGGCATTGTCGGATGGAAAAAGGAGATTTTGTGATTTGTATTGACGCTTCGCATAAGGAATTAGGGTGCTTCTTATACAGCAGAACAAGGTAATCGCGTACGCGTCAAGACAATTAAGGGAATTTAAAATTCGATATCCCCACCCATGAGCTTGGGCTCATGGCAATAGTTTTACCCTAAAGATTGGAGGCACTACTTGTATGGGGAAAAGTGCGAGATTTACACAAGCCATAAGTGCTCTAGTACATTTTCACGCAGATAGAGCTCAACATGCGCCAAATGAGGTGGTTAGAGCTAATCAAGAATTATGATTGGGAGATTCTTTATCATTCAGGGAAAGCCAATGTGGTGGCTGATGCCCTTAGTAAAAAAGGAGAGACTCAAGATAATAATGTCTTTGGGAGAGTTTATAAGAGATTTTGAGAAAATGGAAATAGAAGTGAAGGTAACCGGAGCCGATACCGAAAAGCTGTTTGAGATTGCAATACAGCCCGAATTATAGGAAAAGAACATATTATGCCAGAAAAAGTGATGAATGAAGGCAGAGAGCCAACAAATAGAGAAGTGATTAATACCGAGAAAGATGATAAGGGAATAATGAGGTATTCCTACAGAATTTGGGTTCCAAACGTTCAAGAGCTTAAGGACGAGATCTTAGATGAAAGCCATAGTTCGAGGAATAAGATTTAGGGCAAACCCTGAATGTGATAGTCAGGGAGGTCGCCATCAAGAAAGAAAGAACCCATAACATAATAGAGTGGAAAACAAGGTTTTTAATGTATAAGATAACCCCGATTATGGGAGAAGGTTGAAACATTTCATACTAAGGAAACAGAAAGTCGAGTAAGGAAAGGAGACCCGAGATGGTACTCCTATACGACAATTTATGGACCTGTCTAGACAGAACTTAGACTATTATCCCCAACCACCACCCTGAGGAAACAATGCGGTGAGAAATTCTTTCAGGACCTTTAAGTCGCTAAGCTCTCAGAGTTCCAAGGAACAAGCTGACCCAGTCGAGGCAAGAGCCTGGATAAAGGAAATACAGGAATCATTTGAGATTCTAAATGATTGATGAATCACAAAAGACTATTTTTGTCACTTACCCTCCTAAGAGAGAGGCCACCCGCTGGTGAAAGGCCAAGGAAGGCACGGAGCAAGAGATTATAATAAACTGATTTAAGTTCAGACAATTATTTTCGGGAAAGTACTTCCCAAGGTTATGGAGGTAGTGTAAAAGCCTTGGAGCTAGAACAAAAGCGGATGAGTATGATGAATTATGAATCTAAGTGGTAAAAGTTGTCAAGATTCGTTCTAAGGACACGAATCCAGAATGACGGGATGTTTGAAATCAATACTTATGTTGTGTTGGTTCATGGAATAAGGATAAGAGAAAGGAAAATAAAAAGAAATTGAAGTGGAAAGGAATATAAAGGCAATAGAGTTTGAGGTATGATAAGAGAGTTAGGTATGAGGAAACCCTAAAGACTCGTAGCAATAAAAATAGAAAAGTATGCATTCGTCAGGATGAGGGTGATTCACCATGAGTTAAAATTGATGGTTGAGGGCATAAGAGATACATATATTTTATCCCCTTTAAGTTGGGAAGATTCGAGGAAACCTTGAGATAATTCGAAGGATAAATAATAAGACACGGATAGGCGGAAGAGACAAGAAAGTAAGAAATTAGGAAATTGGATGAAGGAAGTAACCTTAAAAAATGGAAAGTGTATGTAACACCTGTGACTTGATACCCAAAAGGGAGACACCAAGTACAAAAGATATCCCAACATTGAGGTGACTGTTGAGATATACAACAAAAGTAAATAAGAAATTATTAAGAAGAAGTTCACGTTGAACACGACCAATATCTTCCAGAACATCCTTGTTATCGTTACCAAATTAGGCAAGAAAAGCGGATAACCGTTGTTATCTTTTGAAGGCCATATGGGTTGACCTCAGTTTGAATACAGATGTTATTGTGAAACTAGACATGTACTATCGAGGTGGGAATGATTGAATAAGACACCCTTATCAGGGATATATGACTTGATTTATCCATGGAAGGATGCATGTATTTTTTTAAAGGTAGGAATTAAGGATAGAACATCGGTAACTTAAAATAAATCCTAGGGGAATGCATAAAGGTTGGCATTTCACCCTTAGTAGGGACAGTATGAATTTTGACAGTATGATTTGGAAAGGGTTAAGGTAACAACAACCTTTAAGAATCAGTGGAGAAATTTTTCAGAAGTATATAGACAATGGTTCTAGTATTAGTAAATGGTATTTTAATATGCCCTGTATATAGGGAATACAGGAGGAACGATTGAAGGATAACCTTAGAGGTTTTACAAGGAGAAAGGAAATATTCGAAATTCTCAAGAATAAAAATATTAATAAAGGAAATATGACATAATTATAATGATGCCAAGTGGGGCACGTGTTAAACCACGAGAAAGTATGGATCGAACCAGTAAAGGTCGAAATTGTTCAGGGCAATTAGGACCTCAGATAAAAGATGTTCTAAGTATGATTGAGAGTCAGTCGTGACAGTGATTAACCTCTAAAGATTGAGGCAATAACTTATGGAAAAATGGTGATATTTTTTTTTATTTACTCATCAGATATTAAAGAAAAGCATCTTCACATAAGCTGTGATTGAAATAAGGTAGAAAATTTATTTGGAGGTGGTTAAAATGACATTGACTGTAAGGAAATTTTACTATCAAGAAAGGCCAAAGATGTGGCCGACACTTTAAAGGTAAGAGGATAATTATAGGCGCTTGTGCCAAAGGAATACAATGATGATGGTTAAAGCTATACAGATTGTATTATGGTTTGGAAGATTGACATTCCTTCTAATGACTGTGCAATACCCAACCGTAATAGTAGTTGGTAAAGGTTTAATTCGTGTAATCGCCATGAGCGGGCTATCTATCTCAGAAGATACTATCTTGAGATAAGTCCGGACCATGTTTCAAAAAGGACTAGACGAACCCTTGAGTTAAGTCTTCTATTTAAGGCATACGATTAAGAATGGTATTAACCTGCTATCGTTGCTTTGATTGAAACTCTTCTGCAATTTTATATGCTTCATGTCATGAAAGTATGTCAGAGTTTGGATTGTTCTTCATGAATTATGATTGGTGATTATGTTAACTCCTTAGAAATATTCTATACGACGCGTATGGACTCCGTATGGTTAGATATTAAGATTTCATGGAACGTGAATGACGAAAGTAGGTTAGTAGTGGACCATAGTAATGCAGCAATGATTCTGCGAGTAATGAGCTGGTTACAACCGTGAGAGTTGTATTGGAATGGATGTTAAGATTGGGTACCACTAATCGGGTCGTGGTAGTGTATAGGTTATCATTGATAGACTAATTAAGTAGAGTATCTACCTATTGAATATTTATTCCCTCTTATGAAAAGAGAGTCGTATTACTATATGAGGAAGGTTGCGGTGCAAGCATAGAATTCTAGTAACGATGATGTCTAGAATGAGATCCCAGATTCGATTTTCGATATCGAGGGAGTTTCAAAGGTGATTGTGTATAAGCTCGAGGAAGAGCCTGGGTCCATAGAATGATGGACGGAATAGCAAAAATATTTAGGCATGTGAAATATGATGCTATAATACTTGATGTTGATATAAATACATATATATTTTGTTCTCCTAAGACAGACCTCTATAGTTCAGAGGTAGATTCCAAGCCAGATATTTTATGGCAATAATTTTTTTTTACGTATATACAATTCTCTTCAGTTCGTTCTTTTCTCTTCTTTTCATTTCATATAAACTGAGAAGAACAACCCTTCCAGAAGGGGAGGTATTGCTGAATGACTATCTATCTGTGTGATAGAAGCCGAGTAGGATACCAGCTATTGTTTAATTGCTTGTCAAGTACTAAAGGCTGGCCACCTTCCGTACTAACTATGCGATATAACAAGTGTTCATGATCATAGTGATCTCTCAACAAATTCATTTACTTCTATATGATTGATCAAACTTTGGGAAATAGAAACAGCTGAAAAAAAAGAGTAATAAAGTTGTGGTAGTATTCGGAATGAAAACACATTCGTGATACTAAGGTTGACGTGGTTATTAAAAGTTTATAGAACGCTAACGAGCAAAAGTATAACCAGTATAATATTAGGAACGGAAGGTAGTAGCGATTACGAACTGGAAAAGAATGGGTATTGAGACGCCAAAGCTATAGTGCTACAAGCTGTGATAAAATTCCATACAATAGACTTGAAAGAATTTGGAATGATCACTTAACACGGATTGAGTTATCTTACGACAATAGATCATATGTCATTATCGAGATATCGCCTTATGAGATCCTTGAGGGAAGACAATGTCGATCTCCCTTATGTTAGGATGAAGTTGTAGAGCGCAAGATACTCGGACCAGCAGTGGTCCAAAAGACCAAGGATTTAATAGATTTAATCAGAGGACGGCTGGTAGTAGCCCAAGATGGACATAAGAAGTATGTTGATTTGACACGAAAGGACAAGGAATGGGAAGTAGGGGACCTAGTGTTGTTATAGGTATTCCCTTGGAAGGGGTTAATGAGATTCGGAAAGAAAGGAAAGCTAAGTCCACCAATTGTTGGACCCTTGGATATATAAAGACGTTTTGGGAAGTTAGCATATGAGCTAGCCCTACCCCCGAACATGTAGCAAGTTATAACGTGTTCCACGTATCAATGTTAAGGAAGTATAATTCGGATGCCATACAAATAGGGGCATATGAGCACATAGACACGCAACTCGACGTAACCTATATGGAGCAACCAGGAAAGGTTAGAGAGTGAAAAGGAACAAGTGCTTAGAAGAAGGATTATCAAACCAGGCAGAGTTTGGTGGTGGGACCACAATGTGGGAAAATTTACTCGAGAGTTAGAAAGTGCAATGCTAAGAGAGTATCCCTATTCATTTTCTATCTGATTCCGGGACGGAATCCTTTTAAGGAGGGGAGACTGTAATAACCCCAATTTTTGGAAATTTTTGAAACCCTTATGAATAGTGTTTTTGGTGAATGGGAAAACTTTTCATGCCACACTATGTAGGGTTCTATTATGGATATTCTGAGATTTTATTAGTACTCTATATGGCATATAAGTGTAAGTTAAGATCGTCAGAATCCAATTCCGAATACTTTGATTTTTCCCGGAAATCCACTAGATACGAAAAGAATTGAGTATAAGGTAACAAGATAAGAAGGATTTAAATTAAAGGATTATAAGAGAGGATCATAAAAGGAATATAATATATTGAGAAAGGTTAAGGGAACCTAAGTAATAAGATCCCGGGTATGATCCCTCAAACGATAAACGAAAACGAAACTTAAGCGAACCGTATAACATATCAGCGGTCATTAGGCAAACAATTAGGAAGTTAATCAAAGAGATTAGAGGGGATGATATCATCCAACCAATGGGAAGAGGACAAAGAGGGAAGGATGACACCACATGATGACATAAGCATGACATAGGAGGGAAGGAAGTGTGGTTGAATTATAACCACACAAAATCAAGGTTAATTAGGTAATTAACCTAAAACAACTCAAAATTCAACCAACCAAGAAAACATTTCATTTTTCACCAAACAAAACACAAAAACTCCTCCATTTTCAAGGAAGCTCTCGGCTTCTTTTTTTCAAAAATGAAGATCCAAGCTCCACCACTTACTATTTGGCAAGGTATTTATCTAAGCTTCCCCATGGATAGTTACATACTTCCTATAAGTTTAAGCTTCTAATTCCAAGCCAATCTTTTTCTATAAATGAAGGAAGAAGATGGTGAATAGTACTTTCTTGAAATTAATTTTTGTGTTCTTGATTTCTTTGAAAGAACAAGCATGTAGGAGGTTAGATTAAGGCTTCCATGGGCATTCCAAGGATCTTTCATGGATTAAAAGCTTCAAGGAAGGTATAAACTCCAAACCCTAGCTTTAGTTTTGAGTATTTAGGAATGGTTATGAGTAGTATAGTATATGTGAAGCATGAAGCTTGTTTGTTTAGAGTTTGGGTTGTAGTGGTAGTGGTATGAATGTTGAATCTTGTTGATTTGTTAAAGGAATTAAGTATAGTTTAAATTCATGATGAGAATAACATAAATAGGAAGAACTTGAGGTGTTGGGGCTGTTGGAGTGTGTTTTGGATGGATGTTGGTTGTATGATTGATTTGTGGTTGAATTGTGGTTGTTTTGGAATGGTTTAAATTTTGGGAAATCGCGTAAATATAGCCGTCGTAATGTCCGATTTACTTTAGACTGCTTTTGTTCATGACATCAGAACCCTTGAAATCACTGTTAGGTTTTGACCATTGCCATTTTTAGATAGTTCATGTTACAAGCTTCGTTTTGATATGTAGTTCGTTTGATTCCGATGTACGGTTTAGGAGAAACGACCGTTTTAAGTAACGGCGTTTCGCGACCGAACCATTACCCCTCGCCTTACTTTGAAACCTTGGTTAAGGGCCTTAAATGACTAATTGAGGTAAGAAACATTTATTTAAGGTGTAATAGGCAGTTGGTAAGACACTTGCGAAAGAATCGCCTTAAAACTCGTAATGGTTAATTTATTAAAAATGGTGGAGCCGAGGGTACTCGAGCCACTTAAGTAAATCGTTAAGCGCGAAAGCGAACGTTAGGACTCTAAATGGTTAAAGTCTAGTTTCTTAAGCGACCGGGGGTTTAATTCCGACTTATGTTGTTGTTCATAGGTTATCGGACCCACTCTAAGCTTAAGTCTATCCGGGAGCACTCAGGCAAGTTTTCTACCCGTTATACTGTTGTTGTGATGTATACACTTGTATATGCATTATCTTGTAATAGATGCATGATGGTTATATTAGCAAATTCTTGCGATATATTGTAGCATGTGATATGGTACATATGCATGCCTATTTCGTATTCTTGCCATATATATCTGTTGGTTCAGTTGATAATACCTATGCTAGAGAATAGCGGTAATTTGCATATACCCTTAGTATAGGGACCCAAAGGTGAAAACATTTTCTAAAACCGGGAGTCGAGGATCCCGAGTAGATTATATATATATATATATATATATTTATATATATATGGTTATAGTTTTCAAAGCTATTAATCGAATAAGGTTTATTCGATAACTTTATTTTATTAATGAATATTATCTTGAATATTCATTCGAGGACTTATGACTCCTTTATATTATTTATTGAATATTACTTGGATATTAATTTGAGGATGTATGACTCCTTTATTTTATTTAATAAATATTATTTATAATATTCATTCGAGGTATTATGACTCCGCTTATTACTTAATAATATTCTTTATTTTATTAAAGAATAATGCGTCGAAAATCAAACTTACTTTTTATTCAAATAAGATATTACTTTCGTATAAGTATATCTTTGATTATTTACTATTCATTTCAAGTATAAGTTTTCCAACTTCTACCTCAATTATTCTTTATGGGAATATTATTTGAATAATAATATTCAGATATTTCTTTTATATTGAGACTGATTTACTTTATTAAATCAGCATTATTCCAAACACTCTTTAAAATGTTTTGCGAGTCTTCAAAATGATTTTTAAAAGTTAGAGCGGATCCCAAAACTCATTTTTTATTTAAGATCCTCCTTTCGAAGGGGATTTAAATACTCGCTCAAAACCTGAGGGATCCGGCTCTGTGGTGTGTTTTATATTCGCAACAAGGTTGCTGTCTTGATAAAAGAGTTTTTGATTACTTACCCAATACCCGGGAAGTAAAATTCTTGGAACAAGTTAATCCATTAACAGGCATCGCCTGGGAAATATCGGTGAGTTTTCCTTTCCAACTAGATACGACTTCTTGGTGGAGCCGTATCAACAAGTTTCTACTTGGGGAAAGGGGGGATGAGCTTTACGTTTCAGAGTCATGGATTTCATCTGAACTAGGAGTGGCATAAGTGGTCGAGTAGCGCCGGCCCAGCCTTATTATATTGGCCCAAATGGCCTAGAAGTTCCGCTAAGGCGGTCCATTCCTTAGGAGTTCAGTGTTCGGTTGACAAGTAAATCCGACAGGTTCTCCTCTACATGTAGAAAATGGCGGGGTTGCACTACTACGACTGATCATCGTAAGTGGTCTTCCTGGCGCGGCAAACTCCCGTAATGAGTTCATCATCCAATTGGATATTTCTGCAACACTACCCAGAGCACTTCGATAGAAAGGCTACGGTTGGGCGATTGTTGAGTGTTGGCAGGGTCAAGTTTTCAAAATGATGTTTGCATCAAATGAAGTATCTCGTAACTTCTGTGTATTTTGATGATATTTTAAAAGATTTAATCTATTCAAATCTGGTCTTGTAGTCTCATCTATGTGATGAACTTTTGAAACTAATTATAACTTGAACGGTGGTAGTTCAAGTAGTATTTGGAAAAGATATAAGTATATTGGAGTATCTTGTAACTTCATCTTTTAACTTATATCTAGTTAATGGTTGTCTTATGAATGGCAAAGACTTTCAGAAAAACGTTGAGACAAGGTTAGATATATGAGATCACCTTGCAACGATATTTTTATACAGTTATAAACTGGAACTTTGTGTATATTATGCATGGAAGAGGACTTCCAAGATTTTGAAAAGTATATATGTATATATACTGAATATTTTGCGACTTCATCGCATTAAGATATCAAACTTGGTTCATTTCTTTTGACCAAGACTTTCATGAGTACTATGAGAAGGCTCATATATTGTTAATCATATTATATATTATTTTGGTGGGCTTGTTGCTCACCCTTGCCTTCTTCTTTCATCACACAACATCAGATAGACAAGATGAACATGACCAAGCTCCCAATTTGCGAGCGGATATGAAACGTTCTGCAGTTTCCTGTAGGCGTTGATGCCGCTGTAGCTGAGGTAGGAATTACCAATAGGCTAGGCTTTCCACTTTTGATGTACCAGACTTATGTATCTATATGAATTGTAATAATGGCAAAGAAATGTAAATTTATTCAGAACCCTTTTGAGGTGTAATGGCTTATAATTGTGGAATAAAATGACTTGTGTTATTTTTGGTATTCATCTCTGAGACTATAACTTGTGGTGAGTGTGTGTGTATATTGTGGGGTCACAGTACGCAGTAGTTGATTGTTTATTAAGATTAAGTGTTATTAAGGGAAATGGAACTCGTGACAACACGGATCCCCGACCCCAGATTTGGGGGTGTTACATTCGACCTAGCAGCTTTCAAGAACATTAGTATTTCTTGAGGGAGTTTTGTAACAGTTTTTATCAGATATATAAAAAGCTGTTATATTTTAATACTTGTTCGAAATATTTATACAATTGTATTCAACCCCCCTTAAACAATTGTATCTTCACTGGGCGACAATTGGTATCAGAGCTCATTGATAAACTTACAATCAGAAACGATTTAAACATGTCTATGAACAAGTATGAAAGTATTAAAATTTCCATTCTAAAAAAGACTGAATATCCTACATGGAAGGTAAAGATGCTCATGCACCTCGAAGCTATAGATCCAGATTATCTCGACGTGATTAATGATGGACTATACATGCCAACAAAACTGGTGCCTGCAACTCCTACTATTGTTGAACACTATCAGCTAAAGGAGAAGAGTGAGTGGACACCAGAAGAGAAAGTAGTTGTGCTGAAAGATGCAAAGGTAAGAAACATTTTGCATAATAGTCTTGATCCTGTGATGTCAAACAGGGTGATAGCCTACAAGACTGCCAAAGAGATCTGGGATGCTCTTGAAACTCAATGTCAAGGAACCATGGCCATCAAGAAGAACAGAAGGGCTGTTCTGATTCAAGAATATTAACACTTTGAGGCCAAGCCTGATGAAAGTCTCACTGACATATATGACAGATTTCTGACCCTGCTCAACAATCTGTCTTTGGTGGGAAAGGTGTATGATCGAGAGGATTCAAACACCAAGTTTCAGAGAGCCTTAAGTGAAGAATGGGAGACTCAGACTTCAATCATATGACATCAGTATGATTTGGAAATAATTACTCTGGATGAAGTCTATGGCATGCTGAGAACTCATGATTTGGAAGTCTAGCAAAGGAAGGAGAGGAAAATCAGCAAAGGGAAATCTGTTGCTTTGAAAGTAAATGATAAAGCTTCAAAAGAAAAGTCTATTGGAGTTATAAGAAAGAAGAACAATTTTCCAGAATCAGATACTGATGATTCATCATCAAATCCTGATGATGATACTGATTCTGAAGTTGATGAGAACATGACAGATTCTGATGTCATGCAAATGGCCGCATTGTTGGTTAAGGGCTTAAGGAGGATGCAATTCAGGAAGTCTAAGAACAATGGAAGCTTTAGGAAGAAGTTCACTGGAGGTGAAAGGAAGTCAATTGGAAGAAAAGATGGAAAGGATTCTAAAGCTGGAAAGGTAGACAGGACAAAGATCAAGTGCTACAACTGTGATGAACCTGGTCACTTTGCTACAGAGTGCAAGAAAAAAAAGCATGAGAAAGGGAAGAACAAAGCCCTGATCACATCAAGCAAGAATTGGATGGACTCCTCTGATTCTGAAAATGAAGACACATGCTATGCACTGATGGCTAGCTTTGATGATCCTGCTTCCTCTGAGTCAAATGTACCAACTTCCTTCTTCTCTTTTAATACTGAAGATATATATGAATTGAAATATATTCTTAAATCTCTGTATGGTAATTTTAAGAATAAGACTCTAGAAAATGATAGACTTATAACTGAAATTGAGATCCTGAAATCTAGGAATGAACAGTTAGAGTCTGACTTAATAAATTAGATATATTTGAAGAAAGAATGTGAGAGAGCTAAACATACAGTAAAGATTTTTTAGGCTAGATATAGTATGTTAGAGATAGATTTAGAAAATGAAAGAAAAACCCTTAAGGCCTGGACAGATTCAGGCAAAAAGGTTCATGAGATGATCTCAAAGAAAAACTGGAAAGAATGCCTAGGCTATAAAGATGGAGTTAAAGATGTTGACACTGAAAATAAAATTTCCCTTAAAACTCCTGTTAAGTTTATTTCTTCAGAAGCTGATGAACTCAAATCCATCTTTGAAAAGGGTTCAACATCAGTATCACAAGAAAAATTGTTAAGTGATGAATCTCAAAGAAAGGAGAGCAAAGGAACCATTAAGACCATTAAGAAACAAAAGAACATAGGACTTTTGTCAGCAAAACAATTGAAAAAGAAATTATCCGAGGTTATTGATAAACCTCAAGTAATAAATTCTAAAAGAAATAGGAATGGTAAGCAAGGTATTTCTAAGGATTCAAATTACAAGGTTGTTCCCAATGCTCCTAGAAAAACTTGTTTAAACTGTGGAAATACTAATCATCTTGCTATTGATTGCAGGAGGAGTAAGAAATTGAAAACTGCTATTCCTGAGTCTGATGTTAGGGGTAGATCAGTATTTTATAAACCACAAAATCCTTGTTTTCATTGTGGTAGCAGTTGGCATTCGATTTATACTTGTAGTTCTTATCACAAGTTGTATCACAACTATTATGAACCTTTTCCTAAATTTAATAAAGTTGGTTGTGTGCTTAATTCTCTTGGTTCTACTAAATCTGCTTTTGACAAGACAAATCCTGACAAAGGAAAAACTGTCAGAAGTACTCCTAACACACAAAGGCTTAAGTTGTCCAAAATGAGGGCCCAACAAGTGTGGGTCCTTAAAAATCCGTCTAATTAATTATTCTTCTGATTGCAGGGTAACAAGAAAAATATACTTGTCTTGGATAGTGGATGTTCAGGACACATGACTAGAAATAAAACCCTGCTATCAGAATTGAAGAAGAAGGCTGGCCCAGATGTATCTTATGGAGATGGAAATGTAGGACACACTCTGGGATATGGAAACTTGATAATTGCGAAGGTATCAATAGAGAATGTAGCTCTGGTGGATGGAATGAAGCATAATCTTTCGAGCATCAGTTAAATCACTGACAGAGGTTATCATGTGGTATTTTATGACTCACACTGTGAAGTTGTTCATAACAAGTTAAAAGAAAATTGTCTTGATAGGATACAGACATGGTAACATATATGAAGCAAGGCTACATGGAAGTCTTGAAAAGGAAGCTACTTGCCTTATCTCCAAGGCATCAGTAGATGAGAGCTGGAACTGGCATAAGAAGCTCTCACATCTCAACTTCAATTCAATAAATGAACTTGCCAAGATGGAGCTTGTAAGAGGATTACCAAACATGCTATACTCAAGTGATGGTCTTTGTGATGCTTTCCAAAAGTCTAAACAAAGAAGAGTATCTTTCAAAAGCAAAACAGAATTCTCTATTTCTGAGCCATATCACATGCTACACATGGACCTTTTTGGACCAGTGAACATAATGTCCATCAACAAGAAAAGGTACACACTCGTAATTGTTGATGATTTCACTAGATATACTTGGGTTATTTTCTACACAGGAAGGATGAAACTCCAGAAATTCTTCTGGACCCCATAAGGCAAATTGAAAATGGATCCACCCATAAAGTGAAAACTCTGAGAAGTGACAATGGCACTGAATTCAAGAGTTCAAAAATGGAGGAATTCTGCTAATACAAAGGCATAGAACAATAATTCTCAGCTCTTGGTACACCTCAACAAAATGGTGTTGTTGAGAGAAAGAAAGGAACTTTGATTGAAGCTGGCAGAATTCTGCTAGAAGAAGCAAAACTACCCACTTACTTTTGGGCTAAAGCAGTAAACACAATATGTTATACTCAGAATATCACTCTGATAAACAGACACGGTGTTACTCCTTATCAAATGCTAAAAGAGAAGAAGCCCAGTCTCAAACATCTTCATGTATTTGGATGTAAGTGCTTTGTTTTGAGAACTCAAACTGATCAGCTTGGAAAGTTTGAATCAAAGGCTGATGAAGGAATCTTTGTTGGATACTCACCATCAAGAGCATACAGAGTTTTCAATCTGAGAACAAACATTGTAGTTGTCTCCATCAATGTATCTTTTGATGATAAGAAGATTCATGGTTTTGCAGAAGATACTCATGAAAGTCTAATCTTTGCAAATGAAAATGCATTGTTGGAATCTGGATCAAACTCTAATGAACTGTCAAATCCTGATGATTCAAATCCTGATACTCCTTCAGATTCTAAAGATAATCATTGTACTAATGAACCTGCACATGTTGAGGGGGAGAAACAGCAAGGATCAGCTGATGGTACTAACACCGAAGAATCATCTCAAGATTCTTCTCAATCTAATCTCTCAGAATCCAATGCTGATTCAACATCAGATGAACATGAGTCAAGTCCCAATATCTCATCAGGAGATAACACAATAGATTCAGGGGGAGGCTCAAATGCATTTGATGGGGCATACAATTCAAGGGGAGCATCTAGCTCCAGAAGGACACTTCCCAGTGCCAGAAAATGGACTAAAGATCATACTCCTGATTTGATCATTGGAAATCCTGATGATGGTGTAAAGACAAGAAGTGCAACTCAGAATGAATGTTTATATCATAATCTACTTTCAAAAGAAGAGCCAAAGAAAGTAGAAGATGCACTTAAGGATGCAGATTGGGTCATTGTTGTAAAAGACATGCCTGTACTTTAACAAGACTAAGACAACTTGTCAACCCTAAGTAAGTTGTATTGTTTTCTAAATTTGTATTTTGTACTGATAACACTTAAAGTCTGTAAAAATGCAAAGGAGCAGACTGGAGTCTTTTTCCTAAAATAGTATCAAGCCTAAGGATTCTATCTGGAAGAAGATCAAGAAGATCATGCCTCAGAAGAATTTTGAAAAATTGGAGTTGAATAAATCTGTTTAGAGAAAGACATACCACTACCTTCTCTGCCTGAACAAGTAAGACCTAAAATCCATACTCCCCTTCTCATGCCTATCAACAAGACTAAGGGGAGATAGAGGCTAGGTTGGCACATTCAAGGTCATCTCAACAACAAGTCCAAAGTGATGAAGAGAGCTTAAGTTGAAAAGTTGATATTGGAATGGAGAGACTTTTTAAAGCAGCTGAGGGTCCCAGTCTAAGCAGAGAATTTGATGAACTGCTTAAGGCACTCTGAGTTTCTCTCAATAACAATTTCTTCACTTACAAGAAAGCATTGGACAGGACAATAAACTCAATAAGAGTGATCTTGGTAACTAAAGACAATTTCAAGGGAAGAAGGATAGTGGTCAACATCAATGACTCAGGGGTAGACAGATATATGCAGGTGTCCCTTAACTGTCTTATCTCTAGGAGGGCATCTGAATTAGATATTTTGATAAGAAAAGTCAGAATTGTGATTCATGAAGATACTCTCTTGCTAACAGAATTGAAGAATACAGAAATAGCTGCTTTCCCAGAAGTTTATCTACATCCTAGCAAGGGTGTGGCATACATTTGTTCTACTACCAAACATTTCAAACATTTTCAAGTTCCTAAACAGTGTGTCATGGAAAACAAAAGGCTCATTATGACTCTTGAAACTGAGCTGAAAGTAAAAAGGAACAAAATTGTTGAAGATGAGGAGATGATAAAATTGTTGAGAAGATATCTGAATAATGTAGAAGCCAACTTGCCCAAAACAAAAATCAACAAGGATGATTTGGATGATGAAGAGCAGAAGAAAGATGATCAAAATCCTTCTGGCTCAAATTCAAGTCAGTCTACTAAGCCATCTGGAAGCAAGGGTGGAGAGAAGAAGAAGGAGGATGATAAGAAAGATGAATAGAAGAGGAGAAGAGGGGAAAGGAAGAGCAGAATACCTCATGATGATTCAGGAACTCAAACAACCCTAAAAATCCAAACAAAAGCACCTCAAACCTCAGCTCAACCCACAACATCAACTATCTCTAACATCAAATCTTCCCAAACACCTAAGCCAAAATTTCTTTATAGACAAACTGCCAACTCCTTCCTAAAAATTCCATTCACCTCAAGCCTCACAAATCTCAAGAAAATAACAACCCTACCTTTAGCCAAACCTTCACTAAAATTCAAACTCAAATCTATGGGGAGAAAGCCCAAGAAAGTCAAGCCTATAAAGGAAGTGGAAGTCACTGAAAGGGCCATCTGTAATTGCTTTAAAGAATCTGACTTTCTACCTCTAAATTGGTCCATCTCAGATGAAGATCATTTCCAAAATCCAGCTGAGGAAATTGTCAAAGTCTGGGTTATATCCCTGAGAGAAGTTAGAGTCTATTTTAAGGATGGCACATTCACTCTTTTAAACAAAGACTTAATGGATTCTTTGACTCCTACAAAAATTAAGAGAGTGTTAAGTTTGTTAAAAGGCAAGGACACTGTTACAAGGACTTGGAGATCATCTTTGGCTGAATGGTTGATTGAAAGGGAGGGAACAAAGAAAAAAGATAAGGCTGGAGCTGAAGAAAGAAGAAGGAAACATGATGAAGAAATAGATATGTTTATAAAAAGATCAGAAGAGTTGAAAGCAAAAGGAATGAGTAGAATTTCTAAAGATGGTAGATTTCTAAACATCAAAGTTGGTGGATTCTCAAGATTCAATTTAGAGTATTTGGACCAGGTGTACCCTAAGCCAGCAAGGCAAAAACTTGTGGAAGCTCTAAGTGGAATACTCATCATAGAAGAACTTGAAATTCTTGATCACTTGAAGGATAAACTTAAAGAAGAAGCAAATGTAAAAACGTTCTTTACCTGATTCTTGTAATCTTGGAACCTGGTGAATCTTATGTTGCACAAGCTGTAATTCTATCAAGCTTTATTTTTTAATCTTTTCTTCCATCAGTTTTAAACTTGGGGTTAGTCTTATTAACAAGAATGAATTTGTGTGAAGCAATCTTCTCACAAATTAGGGGAGATTGTTGTAAAAGGCATGCCTATACTTTAACAAGACTAAGACAACTTGTCAACCCTAAGTAAGTTGTATTATTTTCTAAATTTGTATTTTGTACTTGTAACACTTAAAGTCTGTAAAAATGCAAAGGAGCAGGCTGGAGTCTTTTTCCTAAAACAGTATCAAGCCTAAGGATTTTATCTGGAAGAAGATCAAGAAGATCACGCCTCAGAAGAATTTTGAAGAAGCTTGGAGTTGAATAAATCTGTTTGGAGAAAAATGTTCTAAGTCAAGATCTCTACAAGTCACATATTTAATGTTATAGAGAAGTCATTCGAGAACTCCAGAATGGCTTATCGAGAAGTCATTCAAACTCCAGAGAGTACCGACGGATGAGCAATATCTACTCGATGGATGAGCAACTTCTACTCGATGGATGAGTAGTGTCTACTCATTGGATCAGCAATATCTACTCGATGGATGAGCAACATCTACTCGATGGATAAGCAATGTCTACTCGATGGATAAGCCATCACTACTCGACGGATAAGCAATATCCACCGGGAGTAGAGAAGTTAGGAAAGCTACTCGAGAACTCAAGAAGATATCGACAAGACAATTTGAAGAACTGTAGATTGGAGATATCGACAAGTCACTCCTTCACTAGAGAACTCAGAGTTATCGACAAGTCTATATTCATTCGAGAACTCAGAGATATCTACAAGTCAAAGTGAAGATATGAAGACTAGAGATCCCGACAAGCTGAAGACCTCTACAAGCCAAACTCATTATGGAGTGCTAGAGATCTCGATAAGCCTATGTACTTATCGAGATGTCAAGTGTTCTATTAATTCAAACTGAAGATCTCGAAGTACAGTCTCAAAGTACAGAATTGCAGATCAGTTCAATATCCAAGATAGATAATCAACAAACAATCCAACAGCTGGATTGATAAGTCTACAAAAAGCAGATTGAAGAGTGTGCAAGATCAATGGCAAAGATTAACTGACAGAGGAAGATTAAAGTAAACACGGGATGCCAAAGATATGCTAAGCCATAAATGGAAGATTTGTTTTTCTATAAATAGAAATGAAAGTGACTGTTTAGAAAAGTTAATAGCATGTTTATTATTCATTGTGTAAACCAACAGTTAACTGAGATATAAAGTTAAGACTAGTCCTCTAGTTAGGGGTAACAATTTAGATCAAAATTCTTGTAACACTCTCGAGAAGAAGCTGAGCCCTTTAACTTCAAAGAGCTTAGAAATTTTGTAGCAAAACATCTTAATTTTTAATACAAAAATTAAATGAGTTTTGAAGATCTATGTTCTTTATTTTCTGCAAGCTTGTACTCCCTTCGTCCCCTCAATTCTTTACATTGGGGGACGGGGGCTCGACACGCACTTTAATGCTCTTATAAATATAGTTACATAATTTTTTTTTAATTTTTTTTTCTTCTAAATAAAAATATAATGTTCAAATTTTTATAAAAAAATAAATTTTAAAAATAAATTACAGAAGTATATTTTATAATTGCCTTAAAATGTGTGTCAAGTATATGAAAAATACTTTAAAGAAATGAGGGGGACGGAGGTAGTATTCTGTATGAACACTTTTCTATACAAGATTTAATTTACTTTTTTCAACCATTAACTTTCAAGAAAAGCCTAAAATCAGAAAAACACATTCACCCCCCTCTGTGTGTGATTCATTACCTAACAGTCATGGCTATGCAAGAATAATTGAATGAGTTTGAAAGAAATGAAGTATGGAAGCTGGTGCCTAGACCTAAGAACAGGTCAATTGTAGGCACATAGTGGGTCTTTAGAAATAAGACTGATTCTGATGGAACAATCATCGGAAACAAGGCAAGATTGATCGCTAAAGGTTATTCCCAACAGGAAGGTATTGACTATGATGAGACATTTGCTCTTGTTTCTAGGATGGAAGCAATCAGAATCTTCTTGGCATATGCTGCCCACAAGAAGTTCAAGGTGTAACATCCGGATATCGCGTGTAATTATTCTTATCAATAAATAATTTTTATATGATTATTATGTGTTTTTTTGATAAATTATCTGATGATTGGTGTGGATATGTGGATACTTATATGTGATAAAGTATAAGTATGTTAGTTTTATTATGACCAGAATTAAATATAGATAATTACGGTATTTTTATGGTAATTTTTGGACTGTTAATGATTTTATATTGATTTATGAATTTATTAATTATTTTCTGAATAATTACAAAATTATTTTATAAAGCCATGAATCGTCCGACTTCAACCGTTTTTAGTTTTTACAACCCGAAACTCCTCCAAAAACTCTTTCCTAACCTAATCTGGTAATTCCGAACATTTTCCGTGTTTTGACGTTTGCGATCTGGATTACGGTTTGACCCGTGCGCGGCCCGACACAAGATTTTCAATACGATAATCATTTTGGTGAATCAACAAACCCCGTATACTTGAAAGAAAGGATAATATTACGTTATTATCATATATAGTGTTTTATAAAAAGCCCGATTGGGATAATTATCCAAAACTGATATCAAATCGGATCGTTATTGTAGTTACTTAGCGGCTAAGTAACTAATTTAACGATCCAATATGATCCAGAACGAACCAATATTCCGTAAATATAAATAGCATATTTTTTATTTCATTTTATTCGTTTATTCATTTACAACCAGTAAAAATATAGTAATTACAGAGAAAAACCCTAAAAACGATACGTTCTTGAAAATCAAACGTATGAACGAAGGCGTTATCGAACTCCAATTCGGGCATGGAGCATATCAAAATAAAGCTCTTGAAATCTTCTTTCTGAATCAACCATTTGTTTTTGCCCATAAATCAAGGTATTTTTCTGATTTAATTATTAAAATTCGAATTAATTATGGATTAAAATATGAATTTTTGTTCTTGATTTTTTGATATGATTTGATGGCATAATCGTGTAGATAATATTTTTCTGGTCAATTTGGTATATTATATGTCAAAAACTGAGTTGAATAACATGTCCAAATTGATGTTTGATTATCGAAATAATAAAATTAGGGTTTATATACTTTGAATGTTCTTAATTGATTTTAGGAACTTTTGATTTACTAAATCTGGGTTGAAATCACTTGCACGATCATGTAGATCGCGTAAAAATGAATTGATTCGTATATTCGATTATATTGTGTGATTCCTGAATCGATCTCGTCGGGAAATGGGTTGAACCAGCGGTGTATTTTTTCCGATCGCTTTTCCGATCGATTTACTGGTTGGTTGAACAAGATATGAGCATGAATGAATTCCTGGCAATATACTCTACAATTCTGCACCTTTTCGTGCTGTTTTGGGCAGGATTAGGTGTCGCCGGAAAAGCTCGGACCGCCGTTAATGGCGTCCGGCCGGCAACTGGCGACGGGGACGGGAAACTTACAGAACAACCACTGTACTTTTCCCAGACTTGTAATTTACTCCCTCATGTTTTAAAATTTAATAAAAAAGGGATTGCTGTTTACTCTATTTTTAAAAAACGATTTTTGTATTATTTTAAAAATCAGAAAATTATTTATTTAATTATTTTAAATTCAGAAAATTATTATAATTATTTATTTATTCAATAATAAATCGAAATTATTTTATTAATTAATTTTAATTAGTTTTTAATCATTTTAATTGATCGATTAATTTATAATTAATTGATTAATTAATTTAATTAATTTAATTAATTTAATTAATTTTAATTAATTTTAATTAATTTAATAATTAGATTTAATTATTTAAAATTGATTTAAAAAAATTCCGAAAAATAGTTTCTAACTTCAAAATATTATTTAAAATTATTTTCAAGGCTCGATAATTATTATAAAATTATTTTAAAGTCAGATTCGGGTGTTCGAACCCTAATATTTAATTATAAAATGATTCGAGGTCCTGTTTTAATTCTGAAAAATATTCAAAAATTCGTAATAAATACCTGGAAAATCATTTTGACCCCGAATCTTCGTTGAAAAATTATTTTGATCGGATATCTTATGTGCTATGTGCTACGTGCTAACTAATTGATGTGTTATATGCCTATGTGGTTATGGTTTGACTGTTTTAGTCATAACTTTTAATCCGTAAATCGGATTTGGGTGAAACGAAGGGTAGATAAAAACTTATGACGTCTATGTGACAATTAGAATAATATGAGTATGAATAATTGATAGATACTTGTGATGCCTAGCACAGTCACCGAAGCATAGAAAAGAAAATCAGTGATCCATAAATAGAATCGAAGCGTAGAAAGAGAAGGAAAGTGATTGATAAGTAGAAGCATGGTATAGAAAAAGAAGGAAAATGATTGATGAATAAAACTGTTAGATGAGTACAAGTAAAATGGAAATTGTCGGTGATAAGGCAAGTACTTCTGAACCTTTTTCAAGATATATTGGAAATATTTTTGAACTATTTCATAATATGTCGTTATTATTCAAAATAACTCTTGTTTTATACTGCAAGCACTTTAAACTATTTAACCTTGAACCCTGATTCTTATTGATCTTGAGCCATAAGCCTTATTCTTCATAAATCATTGATTGTTGAATTCCCAGATATGAGCCATACACATACGATACTACTCTACAAATACATATCTACCACATACTGATGCTGATATTGAGTTTCTTAAAATACCAACCCTTATTCCTTGTTTAAAAGAAGACCAATTCTTGGAACCCTTGGTCTTCTACTTTCTGATTCTTTCCTTGATTGAAAGCCAATCTTTTTTTTGAATTCCTTGTTATACCTACATGGTATTGTGAATTACCCTATGCTTCAAGAAAAATGTTGTTAATGATTCAACTTATAGATTACATTGGTTATGATTTTGAATTGTTTTAGAATTGAATGGTTTTATAAATGTGGACCAGATTCGTGGTCGGACCAGATTCGTGGTCGGGCCAGATTCGTGGTCATAGTAGGCCAATGCGTGCCTTGGATCCAGTATATAGAGCAAAGCTGGGAGCCTTGCTCGGGGTTAGTGCGTGACTGATCAGCAGCCTAACCTTGGTTTTTAAAATAAAAAGTAAACATACAATTCTAATCATTGCTTATTCAGAAACTTGATTCTTCTGAATCATTTCAATTGGTGATTGTTTAACCTCAATTGCTGTTATTATTACTTACTGAGCTAGTTAGCTCACTCTTGCAAAATTTTTATGTTTTCAATAGTTGGAAAGGAAATTGTTGGTAACGAGGATTCCTGTCCAGTGTGCGAGCTAGGATTTCCGTTTAAGTTGGATCGAGCTAGCAGGAACTTTATATTATAGATGAGTTGTGTAAGATTGTAAGTACGATATCATTAGCCATTATAAGTTGAATTAGCTGGGATTTGGTATGATGTAATAAAAGTTAAGATTATGGCTTGTTTTCATACTTTAACCTGTTGTGATCCGTGGTTGTGTACAGAAGGGTCAATGCATATAATAATTTATATACAGGTTTAAATATTGTGGTGTATTGTTAGCCCCAAACTTCTGACCTGGGTTTGGAGGGCGTCACAGGTTGGTATCAGAGCTATAGGTTATAAGTCACTGAAACAAGCCTAGATTGTCGGGAATGGATAGAGGGTTAGGATTAGGATTAGGAAATAGAAAGATAGAACGTCGAGAGATTGAGTGTGATCAAATAAGAGTTTTTGTGGGATTCGTTATGAAATTCGATATCCTTATCTAGCGACGTGATTTTCAGATGGCGGCGATGGAAGATTCTTTTATCCCTAGATCGTCTGATCATTCGGAGCCTTCATTTGGAAGACTATCATCTGATTCACACCTTGCTCGTCCACCGGTATTCGCCATGCCACCTCTTGTTGTGACAGTTGCACCTTTTCATATTATTATCTCATCCCCTGATGTGAGACTATCTACTCGAGAATTTCCCCCCACACGCTGATTCTAGTTCTACCGGATATTCAGTTGCGCGCACATCTTTTCTGTCTACTCTACATTCTTTTCTATAACATCAGTTTAAAACCCGCCTTACGAAGTAACAACACTCACGAGGATGGATTTGAGAGTTGCAATATATGGCGAGTACGCGAGGTATTAAAAATTCTGAGAAGGAACCTAGAGAGAAGATTCGTGTGTGCCGGAAAATGGCTGCTACCAGGTTATACGGAACTACTAATAAATATGCCAACCACGATTATCTTGTGAAGTGATCTAGATGGATCTTTAAAGAAATTTGAGAGGATTGGAAATCGAGAGTTTTCTTGAAATTAGATGATGATGTGATGACCAAATATGATACGAATAGAAGTAATATGATATAAATCAACCTTGTGTTATAGAATAAATCTGATGATTGTTGGATAGATTTGTTATACTCAGTATTCGTAAGAGATGATGATGGGAATATTACCAGTATGGAACACTAGAAGTGAAGTTATGAATAAGATAGTACGCAATGGTAATTGGAATTTTGTTGACCAATGAAGGTAAAATGGACTCAATAAGGGGTAAAAGATATATGGAAATGAATGGGCTCTTATCTGATTATTTTCCTAATTGGATTCCTTATGATAGTTGAGAAGGATGACAACCAACTCATATAATAGTGATGACCATGTGTATGATTTTCAAAATTTTAAACCAGTTTTCCAAAGAGATTTTCTTCACAAATTTTTTCTCAAATTCCTTGGAACAAAATAAGTTTTAAAAAAAAACTTGGTTGTCCAAATACTGTTTGAGTTTCTTGTTCGATTCAGATTATCCAGATGAATACTTGTTTTAGAAATTAGTATGGTTCGTTTAGAAGGACAAGTGGACCCACTATTACGGAGAAACTGTTTATTCAATTGCCGAGACGATTAGAGCACAAGGAATATGTCGATTCACGAGAAGCTGAGTACGATAAAAGAAGATTAAGGAAATCTCTAGACCTTCTAAATGAAGAACGTTATTAGCAAAAGAGGCGACAAGTTGAACGATTAGCAGCATAAGCGAAATTTGAAGTTATAAGCATAAATCTCGTAAGATTGCAATAAAATCGTATATGAACGTGGAAAAGTGACGCTAAAGATACATGACCTAGTAAGTGGGAAATTATTTTAATAATCGATTCAAGAAAGCATTTTTGAGAACTTTCTAAAGTTGATATACGACCCGGCATGGGATCTATTGATCGGAAAAGCGTTGAAGCTATAAAAATAAAATGCAGATGGCGACCAATGATATCAATCTTTCTTATCATTCTTATAAATCTCGAGTAAAGTATGAACTTCTTTTATGATCAGCTTTATAAGGTGATTGTTGAATCCCTTTCAAATCATTCCTTCTTCAAAATATTATTTCCTAATCGGGATAAACAGTGTTATAGTGTGACGCTTTGTCGAAATGACAAAGAGTCTAGTGGGACGCCACCTAATCATGTGATGTGTGCCATATGGTATGAAAGATTGGCCATCTTGAGTACTAATATGGTTGTCTCATTCCTATTCAAATCATTATTCACTTTTTCTTCTTAAAATCCTGATTTGTTGATTCATGAATTTCTCCGATTGTTTCCATATACTCTTATTCCTTACAAAAGGTTTCCAATCAGAATCATATACACAAATTCCTTCTTGTGTAAGATCTATTCTTTGAATATCTTAAAAAGAAGTGAAATGAACCCTCGTAGCAGATGGAGTTATGTGAAAAGTGTAGATAATTGCAAGCCGAAGGATGGTGGACATTTACGTGCAGAGAAGAACTATTATGCCTAGTTGCGAGAGCATCAAATCAAAGGCGGAAATCTGTATACATGATACGCTTCGAGTCTGAGATTTTGGCGTGAATCGGAGTAATTAGCAAACTGTATGAGATAAATTAACTAGAGAACAAGAGAGGCAAGCTGCATGTATCAGATGAGGCATATGATTGATTGGACAATGAAGGCGAATGAAGAAATTCTTAATAATAACTAGATAATCGATTAATACGTTGTGGAAATGAGGCATACTTCAATCATGTGGGAGATATTTGTCATGAAGATTCAAGATCGCAAGAAATGCTAGTCATGAATAAACTTTAAGTGTGTTCATCAAGGGATGATTGGGTTTTCCCACTCAAGTAAGTGAGTTGTGGTAAAAATTATGCGTGTAGCAGGGACGACAAAGAAGGTTCAATATGGAAAAACATAAGGGAAGATGAAGGTATGGCGTTTTGACTGCAACAATTTTTAAAATGTGAAGTTTTTAAAACCAAATAAACTCATTCGCAAGATTATAAGAGTGTTGGTTGAGACCAGGTGCTGGTCATCAGAAGTTGAACAAGTTAATCAATAAGAACAAGTGTATATTGCTAAGGATGGACGAATTGCTAAGTGGAGAGCTTGATTTGAAACATGAACTAGAAAAATTCTAGAAGAATTTATAATTATACTCAGTATTGATATTCCGTTATAATCAGAAGTTATGAGAAAGGACATGGTATCATCAGAATTGGTCGCTATAATCCTAGGTTGAACTAAAATATGGGTTGTACTGGTTAGTATTATATGCGGTGGTGACATAATGAGTTTAGAAGGTGCCAGTGGATTGGTATATTTGAAGGTTGATGATTGTTTGGTTGAGTGACTATTGGTTTCCTGATTGATTGTTGGTGTCGGCTTAAGCCCGACTGGTGGTCAATAATATAAAGGAGATGCTGCCCAAATTTTTAG
This sequence comes from Apium graveolens, assembly GCF_009905375.1. Classification (NCBI taxonomy): domain Eukaryota; kingdom Viridiplantae; phylum Streptophyta; class Magnoliopsida; order Apiales; family Apiaceae; genus Apium; species Apium graveolens. The sequence continues at coordinate 126,649,361 of NC_133657.1, read as the reverse complement.
AAATTACCCTACTTTTAAAGATAGAAAGTATACTTCCATGTGTAATTGATATTCATGTTGATACTCCAAACAATTGTGATCTCGGTTCTTGAAAGAGATTGTTACAGCCAATCCGGCTATATATAATTGGTTTTTGATTTCATTTAGCTAGTCATCACTTGGTACAATTGATCAATTAAGTAAGTTAATTGGTTAATTTTACCAATTAATGGTTAGTTAGATGGAAATCGATTCTAATTAGATTAAGTCAAATTTTGATGTAACTTTCAAATCCGAAATCAAAACAATGAGGAATTGGGGAGAAGTAAGGACGCTTGTAGAATTTAGAAAATTTCTGCAAATGTGTGAGTTTTTACTTGGATAAATACGCTTTCATAATGGACAAGAGAAATAAAAAGTTAATCGTATGGACAAATGAGAAGAATGTTTCCAAGAGCTAAAGATTTAAGATAAAGCAACGAGAATAAAGGAAGAAGGGAGGTGGAATAAAGTAGAGATTAATAACTACACCAATATGGATTTCATAAGACGGTCAGGGAGATTTTATCATCTACAACAAAGTTTTATCAAAGAACGTCTTGTTTCCCAAATTGTTGTGATAATCATACAATAAATGATTTGTCAAGTATCTCTGTTTTGGATAAAGTGTGAGATACAGTTTTAATTCAGTTTTCGATTGATGTTGATACTTAGGTTGTTGTTAAATATCGAAAGTGGTATTAATACAGATGATTGATGTTTACTTCAGAATGGGATGTTGTGAGCATCAAAGTTCGTATTAATATCTAATTTGATATGACAACAAAATGAGTATAAATGTCAAAAGTTCGATTTTGAATAAGCTATGAGATTGAAGAACGGAGATAGAAAAGGAAGTGGAATCAAAAGGGTGATAAAGAAACTTTATAAGATGCCAGGAAAAACAAACGTAGTAACAGATGTATTAAGAAGAAAGGAAGGACTGAACATGTTGACAGTATTAGAAGAATTATACAAGGAATTCCATAAGTGGAATTGGAAGCCAGAGTTTGCAAGCCTAACAATGCAAAGATGTATAGTATGACTTTTTAGCCGGAATTGCTAGAGAAGAATATGGGATTCCCCCAGTGACAGAATTGAAGAATGGAATTTGATGAGAAGCTCACAACCCAAGATATTCAATCCATCCACGGAGTACTAATATGTATAGAGATTTAGAGGAAAATTATTGGTGGCCAGATATGAAGAAAGAAATGATGGGATAGAGTAGCAAATGTTACATGTATCAAAGAGTTAAGGCGGGACATTAAAGACTAGATGGGTATATTTCGTCAAGAAATGTCATGGTGGTGCCACCTGAGAGCCAAAGGTGAGGAAAATGTTAATTACATTATTATTGATAGGTTATTCAAACCTAATCATTTTCATTTATTAATAATCAATTTGGCCAATAAATGGGTTAGTTGCTGCTGGAAGAAATGATGGTACATCATCAGATCCAGAAATTTATTGTAAATGATCAATATTGTTTAATGTGAGATTTGACGGGAGTATTCAGAATATACCTGTCGAACTAAAATAGTATATACCACTCCTAGATGAACGGACATTAAGTAAGGCGGAACTAAAAAGATAGGAATTTGGTTAAACAACGACAACTCAAGAGATTCAAGCTACTTCGAAGGTATGATATGAGACATATTTGCCAAAGAAGACTCTCTGGTAGTATGGCATAAAGAAAGAATAAACGTTATATGTGATTAGACGTCAAGGAATACATTGTAATCAGTCTCGTATGAGAACTCCTCAGAACCAAAAAAAATGATAATATAGGTTAAAACTATGCCGATGATGCCTCCAGGTTAGTGTACTTTCTTTAAAATGGTAAGAGATCTTCGCTCGATAAACATCCTCGATTGTGTGTCGAGGAAAATAAAATATGATGATAGTTTGTGCGTCAGTCATATGCAGTCGAAATTTTCTTAGTTAATTCTTAACTCTGTAGTAATCTCGAGAAAGTTAGAAATCGAATACACCATGGTTCCAGTATAGCAATCGTAGATGGACGAGAAGATTAAAAGAATGATTAAAGAGCCTAGAATGTGATTGGAAGCGATTATGAACTAAGTTAACTGAATAGAGAAACATGTAGGAATGGGGTTCAATAACCAATAGCTATTACAAATGTTCATGAGCATGAATTACTAGAATTACAAAGAAAAGCTAATTAGTAAACATTATGTTGGTCCTTTTGAGACAATAAAATAGTCAGGATAAGTGTAAATAAGTTGGCTTCACCGCCACACATTTAGCAGATTCATAGGGTATTTATGTGTGTATACTCAATAAGAGTAATTTAGCTCCATTATATATAAAATGGAGACTCGAGTTGAGTTATATGAGCAACGGATAAAATATGATGTCAGCCAGAGGTTATTAGGTAATGGTTGATGCTGCGAGTAAAAGTTTATGAAAAGTTGTAAGGTTGAGGAATCAACCCGAGAAAATGAAAGTAAGATAATTGAAGATATCACTATCAGATCCTTAGAGTGATTCTGATGACATAATCCTTTTACGGGGGAAAGGATGTAACATCCGGGATATCGCGTGTAATTATTATTATCAATAAAAAAAATTTATATGATTATTATGTGATTTTTTGGTAAATTATCTGATGATTGGAGTGGATATGTGGATACTTATATGTGATAAAGTATAAGTATGTTAGTTTTATTATGACCATAATTAAATATAGATAATTACGGTATTTTTCTGATAATTTTTGGACTGTTATATGATTTTATATTGATTTATAAATTTATTAATTATTTTCTGAATAATTATAAAATTATTTTATAAAGCCGGGAATCGTCCGACTTCAACCGTTTTTATGTTTTTACAACCCGAAACTCCTCTGAAAACTCCTTCTTAACCTAATCTGGTAATTACGGACATTTTCCGTGTTTTAACTTTTTCGATCCGGATTACGATTTGACCCGTGCGCGGCCCTGCGCAAGATTTTCGATTCGATAATCATTTCGGTGAATCTACAAACCCCGTATTCTTGAAAAACATGATATTATTACGTTATTCTCATATATAGTGTTTTATAAAAAGCCCGGTTGGGATAATTATCCAAAACTGATATCAAATTGGATCGTTATTGCAGTTACTTAGCGGCTAAGTAACTAATTTAATGATCCAAAATGATCCAGAACGAACCAATATTCCGTAAATATAAATAGCATATTTCTTATTTCATTTTATTCGTTTATTCATTTACAACCAGTAAAAATATAGTAATTACAGAGAAAAATCCTAAAAATGATACGTTCTTGAGAATCAAACGTATAAACAAAGGCGTTATAGAACTCCGATTCGGGCATGGAGCATATCAAAATGAAGCTCTCGAAATCTTCTTTCTGAATCAACCATTTGTTTTTGCCCAGAAATCAAGGTATTTTTCTGATTTAATTATTTAAATTCGAATTAATTATGGATTAAAATATGAATTTTTGTTCTTGATGTTTTTGATATGATTTGATGGCATAATCGCGTAGATAATATTTTTATGGTCAATTTGGTATATTTTATGTCAATAACTGAGTTCAATAACATGTCCAAATTGATGTTTGATTATCGAAATAATAAAATTAGGGTTTATATACTTTGAATGTTCTTAATTGATTTTAGGAACTTTTGATTTACTAAATCTGGGTTGAAATCACTTGCACCATCATGTAGATCGCGTAAAAACGAATTGATTTGTATATTCGATTATATTGTTTGATTCCTGAATCGATCTCGTCGGGAAATGGATTGAACCGGCGGCGTATTTTCTCCGATCGCTTTTTCGATCAATTTACTGGTTGGTTGAACAAGATATGAGCATGAATGAATTCCTGGAAATATACTTTACAATTCTGCACCTTTTCGTGCTGTTCTGGGCAGGATTGGGCGTCGCCGGAAAAGCTCGGATCGCCGTTAATGGCGTTCGGCCGGCAACCGGCGACGGGGACGGGAAACTTAAAGAACAACCACTGTACTTTTCCCAGACTTGTAGTTTACTCCCTCATGTTTTAAAATTTAATAAAAAAGGGATTGTTGTTTACTCTATTTTTAAAAAACGATTTTTATATTATTTTAAAAATCAGAAAATTGTTTATTTAATTATTTTAAATTCAGAAAATTATTATAATTATTTCTTTATTCAAAAATAAATTGAAATTATTTTATTAATTAATTTTAATTAATTTTTAATCATTTTAATTGATCGATTAATTTAAAATTAATTGATCGATTAATTTATAATTAATTGATTATTTAATTTAATTAATTATTAATTAATTTTAATTGATTTAATAATTAGATTTAATTATTTAAAATTGATTTAAAAAATTCCGAAAAATAGTTTCGAGCTTCAAAATATTATTTAAAATTATTTTCAAGGCTCGATAATTATTATAAAATTATTTTAAAGTCAGATTCGGGTGTTCGAACCATAATATTTAATTATAAAATGATTCGGAGTCCCGTTTTAATTCCAAAAAATGTTCAAAAATTCGTAATTACCTGGAAAATTATTTTGACCTCGAATCTTCGTTGAAAAATTATTTTGATCGGATATCTTGCATGTTATGTGCTACGTGCTAACTGATTGATGTGGTATATGCCTATGTGGTTATGGTTTGACTGTTTTAGTCATAACTTGTAATCCGTAAATCGGATTTGGGTGAAACGATGGGTAGATAAAAACTTACGACGTCTATGTGACAATTAGAATAATATGAGTATGAATAATTGATAGATACTTGTGATGCCTAGCAGAGTCAGTGAGGCATAGAAAAGGAAATCAGTGATCTATAAATAGAATCAAAGCGTAGAAAGAGAAGGAAAGTGATTGATAAGTAGAAGCAGGACAGAGAAAGAGAAGGAAAATGGTTGATGAATAAAACTGTTAGATGAGTACAAGTAAAGTGGAAATCGTCGGTGATAAGGTAAGTACTTCTGAACCTTTTTCAAGATATCTTGCAAATATTTTTGAACTGTTTCATAATATGTCGCTATTATTCAAAATAACTCATGTTTTATACTGCAAGCACTTTAAACTATTTAACCTTGAACCCGGATTCTTATTGATCTTGAGCCATAAGCCTTATTCTTCATAAACCATTGATTGTTGAATTCCCAGATATGAGCCATACACATACGATACTACTCCACAAATACATATCTACCACATACTGATGCTGATATTGAGTTTCTTAACATACCAACCCTTATTCCTTGTTTAACAGAAGACCAATTCTTGGAAGCCTTGAACCCTTGGTCTTCTACTTTCTGATTCTTTCCTTGATTGAAAGCCAATCTTTTTTTGAATTCCTTGTTATACCTACATGGTATTGTGAATTACCATATGCTTCAAGAAAAATGTTGTTTATGATTCAGCTTATAGATTACATTGGTTATGATTTTGAATTGTTTTAGAATTGGATGGTTTTATAAATATGGACTAGATTCGTGGTCGGACCAGATTCGTGGTCATAGTAGGCCAATGCGTGCCTTAGATCCAGTATATAGAGCAAATTTGGGAGCCTTGCTCGGGGTTAGTGCATGACTGATCAGCAGCCTAACCTTGGTTTTTAAAATAAAAAGTAAATATCTAATTCTAATAATTGCTTACTCAGAAACTTGATTCTTCTGAATCATCTAAATTGGTGATTGTTTAACCTCAATTGCTGTTATTATTACTTGCTGATCTAGTAAACTGACTCTTGTAAAATTTTTATGTTTTCAACAGTTTGAAAGGAAATTGTTGGTAACGAGGATTCCATGTCCAGTGTGCGAGCTAGGATTTCCGTTTAAGTTGGATCGAGCTAGCAGGAGCTTTATATTATAGAGGAGTTGTGTAAGATTGTAAGTACGATATTATTAGCCATTGTAAGTTGAATTAGCTGCGATTTGGTATGATGTAATAAAAGTTAAGATTATGGCTTATTTTCATACTTTAACCTGTTACGATCCGTGGTTGTGTACAGAAGGGCCAATGCATATAATACTTTATATACGGGTTTAAATATTGTGGTGTGTTGTGAGCCCCAAACTTCTGACCCGGGTTTGGAGGGCATCACACAAGGTCTTCCAGATGGATGTCAAGAGTGCATTTCTCAATGGAGAACTTAAAGAGGAAGTCTATGTTGAACAATCACCGGGATTTGTGGATCCTAAACATCCTGACTATGTTTATAGACTTGATAAAATACTCTATGGACTGAAACAAACACCTAGAGCATGGTATGAAACCCTTGCTCAGTTTCTACTTGAAAGTGGATTCAAAGAGGTACAATAGATAAACCTTATTTTATCTGGATAAAGGTAAAGATTTGCTTTTAGTTCAAATTATATGGATGATATCATTTTTGGTTTAACTAACTAAACACCGTGTGATAAGTTTTCAAAGTTGATGCAATCAAGATATTAAATGAGTATGATGAGAGAGATGAGCTATTTCCTAGGCTTGTAAATTAAACAGACTGAAGAGGTTTATTATGTAAGAAAGTGCAACTACAAGTACTCATATGGAAACTGCTACAAAACTTGATCATCATGATCATCATGAAGGTACAACAGTTGATGTCACAAGCTACAGAGGTATGATTTGTTGTCTTTTATACCTAACTGCTAGTAGGCCAGACATTATGTTTGCCACCTGTTTGTGTGCAAGATTTCAGGCAAATCCAAGGGAGCCAAATCTAATTGCAGTAAAGAGAATTTTCAGATACCTCAAGGGTACTGTTTTACTTGGACTTTGGTATGCAAGGGAAGCTGATTTTGCACTATGTTGTTATTCAGATACTGATTTTGTTGGATGCAAAATAGACAGGAAGAGTACATCAGGAAGTTGTCAGTTTTTGGGAGGCAGATTAGTCTCATGGTTCAGCAAGAAGCAGAAATCTATTTCTACTTCAACTGCTGAGGCTGAATATATTTCAGCTGGGAGTTGCTGTGCTCAGTTGTCATGGATGAAAAATCAGCTCATGGACTATGGATTATCATTTTTAAAAATTCCTATTTATTGTGATAATTAAAATGCTATTTCTATGACAGGTAATCCGGTTCAACACTCTCTTACAAAACACATCAGTATCAGATATCACTTCATAAGAGAGCATGTCATGGAAGGATCCATAGAACTTCATTTTGTTCCTACTGATCAGCAGCTGGCTGATATCTTCACAAAGCCATTACCTGAAGCAACATTTACAAAGCTTGTAAATGAACTTGGTATGGTTAGTTGGGACAAATAAATTTATTTCAATTTATATTTGGTCAAATCGTGATATAGATTGATCAAATCTTGATATGTCATAAATGCTTTGATTTTAGATATTACATCAGGAATATGTGATGTATTTTATTTTATGCATGATAAATTAAGTGAATTTATTTGCTAATTGTGCATGTATGAATAAATATATCTTTGTCATTATTACAAATCAGTCTAGGGAGACGCACCTTAATAAGACATCTTTTGGTTAATTCATTAAGTTAACTCTTCACTTAATAATTGGTCAGTCTCCTAGTCCCTTGATATTCCTTTGGCTATTTAACCATCATTTCAACTCAGTCACATCATCTCTTATTCTCACACAAAACGACCTTCTCTCTTATTTCTCACTATTTTCTCCTATCACAAAAATGGTTCTTATAAACATGTTCATGAACTTTGAGAACTTCAACATCGAGTTTAGTTGTGATGACTGGGAGCACGAATGTCACATCACTGTCATTCCCGATGAGGTGTGGAACTTGGTTCCATAAGAGATTCAGACAAATCTCTTGTTCTTTGAGATGGACTATCATCTCCATCTTGATCGCTTGGAAGAAGCACAACGAGAGGCTCTTCTTTAGGACTCACCTTCAGGTATTGCTAACTTACTCATATATTCCCATATTTGTATGATTATAAATAGTCTCTTTTTTTAGGTTACCTCTATTTATATGACAAGCATATAACTTTTCTCAGCCATCTCTTATTTCTTTGCTAAATGTGTGATTGAGCCTTTCTGTGAGACTGTGTGAAAATAACATATTAAAAAAAAATTGAGTGGCAGTCTCCTGTACTGGTAAAAGGAGAGGTAGCTTTGAAATAAGAATTTTATAAGTTTTTCTTTACTTATAAAGTTTCTTCTATGAGAATAATATTACTCTTAAAAGTAATATATTGTGTGAGAAGTGATGAGATCACTTGAAAAGAACAGAGAGATTTAGGTGTTACCATGTTTCTGTTTCAGGATCTCATCAACCACAAGCACCTCTTACAAAGGATTTCGATAAAGGCAAAGCAATTCTGCCTGATTCTATGAATTCTTCTGATGGGTTGTCTGATTCTGATAATGACAGTGATGCAGATGATTCTAACACAGCTCAGCTTAAGTATGCAATTGATGCATCTAAGAAGTCCAATGTTGGTTCTTCTTCGCAATTCAATGAAAATCCTTCTTATTATAATGCTGATGTTGAACATTTTCGACAGATAGAATGGGATTATAAATGGAAACTTGCAAATACTTCCATCTCATCAGCTGTTGGCCTGCAACATGTTCATCGTGCCTATGATGAAATTCAAGCTCCTGATCTGAAGTTGCATCTTAAGGCCTCCACTATTTCTGTTAAAGGAATTCACTCTGACCTTGATGAAATAAAGAAGTCTCATGCTGCTGTCAAGGAGAAAATTGATGGATTTTTGCTTCACACACCTTCCTCAGCTGAATTGAAAAGTGTGAAAACTACTATCAGAGATGTTGTTGAATCTCAACACAACATGACCTCTCGAATTTCCTCCTTAGAAGATAAGGTCTCTTCTATAGGTGACAAACTGGATGCTCTGTTTTCTCTTCTTTCAAATACTGATGCCAAAAAGGTGGAGAAGATAGTTGCTACAAAATGTACACCAGATGCTATCCAGATAAAGGATAAATATATTGATGATGACGGTGATAAGAATATTCAAATTACTTCTACTGCTCAACAACCTCAACATTCCAAGAAGACTCATCCTTCAGGACAAAGGAAGTCTACTAGTGCTCACAAAGCCAATCACAAGACTACTGATGGTGCTCCTGAGGATGATGATGTTACAATCTCAAATTTAGCAGATGCTAAGGGATTATTCTTTCCTTACAGGTATAAGGAAACAGGTGAAGAGATTATCTTGTACTACAAAGATAAGAGGTTTGAGCAAAAGAATGCTAGGAGTGCTATTGGGTATATAACTAAAGAATTTCCTGATCTAACACCTGAAGAAGCAGTTATGCAACAAAAAGAGCTAATGGCTCAAATTGAAGCTGAAGCTAACACTTCTAAAGGAAGAAGAAAAAGAGGTGGAAGATCTACAAGAGCTAGAGGAAGAGGAAGAGGAGGAAGAACTTCTAAATCAAGTCAAGTGACTGTATTTAACTCTACTTTTCTGAATTTTCTATCCAAAGAAGGTTATGTTCCTGTACAAGGACATGAAGGACATGAAGGAGATGAAGAAGTTCAGAAGCCAGACGAGTTGATTATACCAAGGAAGAAAAAATCAGTCACTGACATTGATCAAGCTGATACAGCAAATCAGAATGTAACTCCTGATGTAGACATAAATCCTGAGGTAAAAATAGAACATGATAGCTGATTTTTACTCTGATATAAAAGTAATTGAAGCATTAAATGATTCAGCCCTTACTCCATTAGTGACTCCTCATACGTCAGAGGTTGATGAAAAAGAAAAGGTTGATATGAGGAAAGCTGATCAAGCATGCAAAGAATATTTGTAGAGAGTTTTGAAATTAAAGAGGGAGCTATGGCATAAAGCAAAATGGAAGATTCATGATCTGTCTACAAGTTATGCTTCTCTCAACAAGAAGGATAGAAGATGGAAAGATATTTATACATTCGATTATCCTAAAGGGTTCAAGCATGTTGAATTTGTGTCAGCATGGTTAAGAGATTCTATTCCAGAACAGGAAGATTTTGATAATTTCATCAAGAAACCTTCTTGGGTGGAAAACAATGAAAAACTGAAACTTGTCAAATCTCGAACCAGAGGAGGCATTGGTCATTCTGATATGAAGATTCTAAGATCTAATCTACTGGATAGAAATACTTTGATAGAGAATCTTGGTGAAAGAGTTTCTCCTTCACATCTTGAGAAAGTTGAAGCTGTGAAGATCGTCTATAGAAAGATAAATGATAATGATGTCAGAGAGGAGATTCTATACTTTTTTAGGGATGGTAAAGTAAAGAGCTTTATATTACAGCAACTCTTAATGAAGACTGTGTCAGAATTGAAATACATTCACTATCTTCTTAGAGTTGAGAATAGTGTCACCAAAAATTGGTCTTCCATGATACTTGAAGTCATCTGAAGAAGTGTCATGACAAAAGATGATAAATATAATGGTGATTATGTTCCTGAGTACAGAACTTATACTGGTCAAGAAATGAAGATGAAAAAGGGAGCTGCAGTGCTACAAGTTTTTCTCAACAGTCCTCAGTTATCCTTCAGTCCCGATCATGAAGATGTCAGTTTAAGCTACGTGTTGATTGGTGATCTTGAAATAAGCAAAAGCTCAATTTCTAAGTTGAGATCAGCCATCTATCAGCTTGGAGAAGACATTGAAGAGAAGAGAGAGTTAAAGAAAAAGCTTGTTAAAGTCCTACGAGACAAGGAAGAAGGAAGATTGAAAAACTTTCTGGAAATAACTGTCAGTTATCCGAAGATACTGAAGTGAGCTTTACTCCTTGTACATTTTGTAGATTGGTTTTGGCATAATTGAGAATGGAATTTTTGCTTCATTATATTAAGCATAAATTGAGGGAGATTATTACATATTGAATTCTCAATGATCAGAAGAAGCTCAGGATCTGGCTGTTCGGGTGTCATCAGTATCTGATGTGTCATCAGGATTTGACACATCATCAGCATTTGGATGTCATTAGTATTTGAAGACAGTCAGCTTAGAAGATTTGTTCTATTCCTTGTATTATGGAATAGATATCTTTTACGTCTAAGTTATAAGACTTTATCTATTCAGTTGAAGATATGTACCAGTTTCAGTTAGTTTTTGATAATGCATATCTTAGATTGATTTGTTGTAGCTGTGTAGTATATAAACACAGTTTAGGTCATCACGTAGTGTATCGATCTCGAGCATCATTCGACCTAGCAGCTCTCAAGAACATCAGTATTTCTTGAGAGAGTTTTGTAACAGTTTTTATCAGATATATAAAAAGCTGTTATATTGTTAGTCCCTTAACAATATAGCAAGAATTACAGAAGGGGGGTTGAATGGAATTCTTGAACCTTTTTCTCGAAATAAAAATGTTCAACTCGATTATAGATATATTTGTTTTGATTAGCACAATACGGAATGTAAACTTGATTGAATCAAAACATAAGTAATTAAAAACAAGAGTCTTTAAAAAATTTCTGGTGGATTTAAACAATTTCACCAGAGATATATATTATATATCGAGAGGACTCTGTGTGCAAGAATGCTCACAGCTGCTTACAAAATAGAACTACTGAGAATACAAGAAATGCTAATGATTCTGCTTACAAAGATTTCTCTATTTTTATTTCTAAGCTATCTCAGTTATTTTTCTATTTGCTACTCTCTTGGTTTATATAATACCAAGATTACAAAGTCAAAAAGACTGAACAATTATAAAAACTATCAGTCTTAAGCTTTGCTGCTTTTCGTCCTCTATTACCCAGTTAATGGGCTTCCACAGTGTGTTTGTATACATCTCGACGGCTGTGTGTCAGCTTTCACTGTTCAACTGCTGTTTGAATTCTTCATATGATTATCCGTCGACTTTCAGAACATCCGTTGACGGTTTAATTGATCATCCGTCGATTGCTATATTAAACATCCGTTGATAGTCATTTCATCATCCGTCGATGGCTTTGTTAATCATCCGTCGGTAGCTATTTTGGCACTTGACTCTATTTCACTTATGCAGAATTACAAGACATCATTTATGTACAATTAATCAACCTATTCTACATATCTAGTTAAAGTCAACATGACTTATATGCTACTACAGATTCTATACAAAGGTGCATACATAAATGAGCTACAAACTTATTATTACATAAGCTACTCACTCGATGGATAATAAGTTAATCATCCGTCGGGACTATAATGAGTTATCCGTCGGGACTATAATTCTTATCCGTCGAGTGCTACATAATTTCACTAAGTAAAATCTACTTAGATGTTTTGTTTATGAAATCATCAAGTACACAACATATGCACAACAATCTCCCCCAATTTATGTCTACTGGAATTATAGCCATAAATTAAGAGATACTTGATGATAACAAAACATCTTGAACATACATCTTTAAAGATAAGTAGATAAACTGAAAGTGCTTCAATTAAATAAAATGTACAAGGTTTGGCTCACAGTCAATTCAAGATGCTCCTCTAGCCTGAGCAGATTTTTCTAGTTCCTTGAAGGTCTGGATCTTCTTCCAAGCTTTCTGTTATTTTCCTCAATTTGATTCTGGAGCTGCCTGTGGAATTCCAGTTCATCAGATTCTGAGAGATCTAGCTTTTCTTGCATTTCCAAGAGAGTCTCGTTGCTAGAGATACTCAATTGGTCTTCTAATATGAAGAATCTTCTTACACCCTTGTCATCCATGAATTCCATCAGCCAGTAGGGCCTTAGATGCACTCTTCTCCCTGTGTATAGGATAATTAGAGTCTTTGGGAGTGCATCTTTAGCTCTAACACTCCTCAGCTCTTCAATCTTCTTCAATACTAATCTTCTTGCAGTTACATTGAACCTAAAGTTTTTCTTGAAGGATGAATAGATTTTAATCAGCATAGCTTGGCTTTCTTGAAGAATCCTGTGAAGTGGCCACTGAATCTCCCTTCCTCCTTTGTACTTGAACACCAACCTTTCAGGTAGGTTTCTGTATGCATCAATTGCCCTTACTTCTTCCAGTTCATCCAGATAAAGATTTAGATCTGAAAATTCTTTGATGTCACACAAGTACAAGTAGTCTCCCCTGTTGGCTTTGGGTTGAGCTTTAACTACTGATTTGGATTTAAGAGGTGACAGCTTCACTTTCTTGACTGCCCTTGACTTTGTCCTTTTTGGCTTGCTAAGGATTGGTAGGTTGAAGTCAGGAATTGGTATGTTATCCCACTCTATTGGCTCATCCTTTGGCACAATAGGTTCACCATGTATATTCCTGTAGGGATCCACCACCCTTATGTCTTCAAATACCACAGAGGGCTTTGATGCTTGAGTTGTAGCTGGTGTGGATTCCTTAGGAAATTGATCTCCCAATTCCTTGTCAACAACATCCAGTTTCCTTTTTGTTCTTCTAGCCAATTCTTTCTTCCTTGCGGATTTCTTCTGTTCTTCAATCTTCTTCTTTGATACAGCAGCTTCAGATGGTTGAGAGGGAATTTGTTGAGAAGAATTCACAGCCTATAGCTTGGCCAAGATAGCAATCTGTTCTTTCTTTTATTTAGACTTCTTTGCATCTAGAGCAGTTTGCCTCTTTTCCTACTTTAGTCTGGCTTTTTCTTCTTTCTTTGCTTGAGCAAATTGTGGATGTCCAGCTACCACACAAATATCCTTTCCATTTCTGAATATCTTAGCAATTCTCCTTTTTGAAGCTGAATCAGCTGGATCTTTATAGAAGACAATAGATCTTGACAGAACCTTCTTTTCATCAGGCTTGGGTGTCCTATACACAGTGTCCATAGGGTTCTTCCAAGATAATTTTGGATAATTTTCCCTTGGTTTAAGAATTATTTCAGCCTTTGTAGACTTGATGCAGGAAGATTGTCCTTTTTCCAGATAGTTCATGCTCATCTCATTCACACTGATTGGCTTGACATGAGAGTGATGGATGGCTGACTTAACTGGCTCCTTGACTAGGTCAAACTTTTTCTGTATCTCCTCATCAATCTTATTCCAATTGATCAAACTCAACTTTCCTTTTTCAGCAACTTTCAAATTTGCTGCTGCTGCTTTAATTAGATCTATACCATCTGCAACTGTTGGCTTGGATACAGTAATTGAAGGTACAATTACTTTGCTGATTTGTACTTGAAGTTTCTCCCCCTCAGTTGGTCCTTTCTCCCCCTTACTTGATTCTCTCTCCCCCTTTTTGTTATCATCAAGTTGAGGAGTTAGGCCTTGTGCTTTAGCCAGTTGCATAAGAAGATTTGTATGAGTCTATTGATTTTAAAGAAGGATAGCCACTGAATTCTCAATAACTTGAACTCTATTTTCTAGCTTGGCTAGCTTCTTTTCAGAATCTGATTCTCTCCTCAATCTTAGTAATAGATCTTGCATGGTACCATATGGCATTACTGAATCCAGCTTCTCAGAATTGTATGTCTTCAAGTCAGCTATATCTCTTTTTAGTTCATCCACACTCAGATTATGTCTTAAGTGCTGGATCTTCATGAGATGTAGAGAGTCTAGGTGAGCTTGAAGAATGGCCTTGGTACCAGCATCTGAAGTTTCCTGAAGGGCCTTTTGAATAACCATCACTTGCTTGACCAAAAAAACACCAAATTGTCCTGGTGTAAATTCCTTTGTCCATGCCCATCCAGGTAAATTTAAAACCGAACTTGGGCCTTTATCTCCCCCTAAGTTCATGCTTCCATCCAAAGAAACAGAGTCATCATCATTAGAATTTACTCCAAATTCTTCAAATGGCTCACCAGCTTGAGAAGGCATCCTATTGACATCAGCTTTATCTCTTTGAAGAGATTCTGAGGTGTGTACTAAGTTCAAAGTCTGTTCTGCCTCCACATTGCCCTGAGCAGCCAACAATTGATAGGCTGACACAGGATGAGTAAAAGTGTCAGCATCCAAGAAATTGTTATCAATTTCAGCTTTGTAATGTTGCTGAAATTGTCTTTCCTTTTCAGCATCATCCACAATCATTGACTCACTAGCAATGGCTGGATCCACCCTTATTTCTCCTGTACCTGCCTTTCTCTCATAATCACTCTTTTGTTGCATCAGGGTCTCACCCTGGCTCCCCACCCTCACACCCTCACCTTCACCTACTAAGGTGGGACTCCTCTCACTCACTTTTGCCAATCCTGAATAAATGGATTGCTGAGATTCACTCTTTTCCTCACCTTTTGCCTGGGAGCAACCCAGCCTCTCACTCAATGCACTCTCCTCTCTCAGTCCTAAGAGTGACTGTATTACCACTAAGTCTTCTGCACTAGAAATAATTGATGTTTGAAGTGGTGCAAAGACACTCGACGGATAAGTGATATCCATCGGGTGAGTGGTAAAGCTATCCGACGGATAAATGCTGTTAAGCTTATCGGTCGGGATACAATCACTACTCGACGAATGAGCAATATCCATCGAGAGAGTAGAAATGAATGAGGTGGGAAGAGAAACTATTGTTGACTCTGTGTTGATTGAAGTTATTTGAGGCACAGATGTCACAATAGTATCTGAAAGAATTGGCAAGTGAGCCAATAAATCATCTAAAAGATGATGCTCACTTGCACTAGATTTTGGCTTCCCCAACAGAGTTAAAGAAGGGGAATCAGGAATTGAAGTGTGTATCATATCCACTTCGAGAGAGTTTGTTGGTGAGTTTGGTGTTTCAGAGGCTTCTATTATAAGAGATTTTGGCTGTGACTCCACATTTAATGGAGCCACATCAAACTGAATTTGAGAAAGTGCAGGGACTGTGTCTTTAGCACCAGTTTGCACTGTGTGTGTGCCCTGTGCATCCCCAGTTGTTTTGGATTTCTTCTTTCATGTGTAAGTTTGGGGTGAGCTTGTGTCCCTAACCCTTTTGGCCTGTGCTCTTGGCTGAGAGCTTTGTTCAATAGCCACATCCTTTTGGGAGGATGCAGCTAGAAGTGAGTTTTTGTCCTTTTTAAGCACTGTAGTTTGTTGGGAAACTGCAATGTGGCTAGGCTGGGATTCACTCAACTCTCCAACCTTATCCTTGGGGTTTCTTTGATGTTCACCCCTTCCCTCACCTAACTGAGCCTCCTTCACACTCCCCTCTTTGGCTTTAGTAGATTTTTCAACTGGTACCTTTTGAGAGATACCAGAGGGGGTTTTTTTTGACTTGGATTTCAAAATTACAGTTGTTTTGGCAGCTTTGGTAGGCAACTCTTTGGTCATTGTCACAGTTGCCATAGCTACTCCTGAACTCAAAGAAATTGAGGAGATTGGAATAGTTGAGGGTATGGATGAGCTTACCTCACTTACCTGAGGTGTCTGCATTATAGGAAAGTAGAACATTGGCACATCCCTATGATGGTTGGCTCTGTTCAAATCTACAATGATTCTTCTATCTTGAACCCAACAAGCTAATTTATTGTTTGGGTTCTCAAGTATAATCTCTTGACAAAGATGGTTAGCCAATATCATGAAAAATCTAGCATAATATACATTTTTCCCCTTTTGGCTAACTCCCCTAGTTTAAAACCTAACTCATACAAGACAAGGTCACTGAAATTGTAAAATTTATCTGTAACTAGCATGTATAGCATGTTAAGCATGGAAATGTTCACAGAGTCAAAATTACTGATTTTTCCAGAGAAAACTTTAGTCACAACATCACACATGAAACTCCATTCCTTCCTAAGACCTAATCTTCTAATATCACTTAGCTTAGTAGTAGGAAGTGCATAATGCATGGAATTAAGCATATTGATAATATCAGTGTCATTGTGTGGTGAAGTTACATTATCATCAGGAATTATGAAACATGCTTTTATCACATCACTATTGATACATAACTCATTACCTTTGATAGTTAGAGTGATGGTTTTGTCAGTAGAGTTGTAGATTGCAGTGGTCCACATCTCTTCAACAACTTCACAGAAAATTGTGGGTGATTCAAGCATGGCATAACTAAACTTGCAGTTCTTCACGAAGTCCATCATCTTGTGATAGTCTTCTGATTGTTGAATACCCATATTGACCAAAGCAGTGAAGTTGTTCTTCTCATGAATGAACCCAGTCTGAGATATAATCTTTACTACAGGTGTCATTGTTAGAGAATGAAAGCTTGAAGAGAAAGAGAATATTTGCTTGAGAGAGAATGAAATAAAAGCAGTTGAATTTGAGAATGATAAAAGAAAATAATCGGAATGAAATAAGCTTTTATACTATCTCAAAAATAACGGATGAAAATAATAAAGAAAAGTAAATTACCCAATAGAAATTGCCTAAAATAGCCGTTTTAAAAATAAACTGTAAAAATTCCACCCATTATCCATCGTGTAATGCTTACAAACTGTAAGTATACTCGATGGATAATGTTCAGGGAATTAACGGTTAAGATTTAGACAATTCGACGGATGAGGATAAACTGTTATTCGCCGAGTTTTAAAAGATTCTAGAAAAGTAATTGATTTTTATTTGCAAATAGTATATCGACGGATGATTCAACTCAATGGATAATGGTCATCCGTCGAGATGCAAATTTTGACTTAGCCAAAATTTTATCCATGACTAAAAATCAGCTAAATTTCTGGCTACATTTCAACTTGCAAAATAACTCAGATAAATTCAAGAGTAATTAAGCATACCTAACTCACTTACCAACCTTGAAAAGGTGGATTCATCCAGTGGCTTGGTAAAAATATCTGCAAGTTGCTTCTCACTTGGAACAAAATGTAACTCTACAGTACCATTCATTACATGTTCCCTTATGAAATGGTACTTGATGTCTATGTGCTTTGTCCTTGAATGTTGCACTGGATTTTCAGTGATGGCAATTGCACTTGTGTTATCACAGAAAATAGGAATCCTCTCAACTTGCAAACCGTAGTCTAGCAATTGATTTTTCATCCATAAAATCTGTGCACAGCAACTGCCAGCAGCAATATATTCAGCTTCAGCTGTAGAAGTAGAAACTGAATTTTGCTTTTTACTGAACCAGGACACAAGCTTGTTTCCTAGAAATTGACAAGTTCCTATTGTGCTCTTTCTGTCAATTCTGCAACCTGCATAGTCTGCATCTGAATAACCAGTTAGATCAAAACCAGAATCTCTAGGATACCAAATGCCAAGTTTTGGTGTTCCCTTGAGATATCTGAAAATTCTCTTAATAGCTATCAAGTAAGACTCTCTAGGATCATCCTGAAATCTAGCACATAAACATGTAGCAAACATTATATCTGGCCTACTAGCTGTTAAGTACAGAAGTGAGCCAACCATGCCTCTATAGTTTGAAAGATCCACAGACTTTTCAGTAGTGTTTAATTCAAGCTTAGTTGCAGTGGCCATGTGAGTTTTTGCAGATGTGCAATCCATTAGATCAAACTTCTTTAAAAGATCAAAATTATATTTAGTTTGACTCATGAATATTCCATCACTAACTTGTTTAACTTGTAAACCAAGAAAGTAAGTTAGTTCTCCCATCATACTCATTTCATACTTACTTGCATCAGTTCGGCAAACTTTTTATAAAGTTTCTCATCTGTAGAGCCAAAAATAATATCATCTACATAGATTTGAACAAGTATGCTAGAGCCATTAACATTTCTAAAAAATAAAGTTTTATCTACAGTACCTCTTGTGAAGTGATTTTCCAAAAGGAACTTTGATAAAGTGTCATACTAGGCTCTAGGTGCTTGCTTCAGTCCATAAAGTGCTTTCAGTATATAATAGACATACTCTGGAAAATTTGGATCTTCAAAGCCAGAAGGTTGACTAACATACACTTCTTCCTCCAAATCTCCATTCAGAAAGGCACTTTTGACATCCATTTGATAGACCTTGAAATTGGCATGGGCTGCATAGGCTAAGAAGATTCTGATGGCTTCAAGTCTTGCAACAGGAGCAAAAGTTTCATCAAAATCTATTCCTTCTTGCTGGCAATAGCCTTTAGCAACCAATCTGGCTTTGTTCCTTACTACTATGCCATTTTCATCCATCTTGTTTCTGAATACCCATTTGGTGTCTATTGGATTCTTTCCTTTAGGCTTGGGTACCAGCTTCCATACTTTATTCCTTTTAAATTGGTTTAGCTCCTCCTGCTTAGCTAAAATCCAATCAGGATCTAACAAGGCTTCTTCTACCTTCTTTGG
The DNA here is from genome assembly GCF_009905375.1 of Apium graveolens. Taxonomy (NCBI): domain Eukaryota; kingdom Viridiplantae; phylum Streptophyta; class Magnoliopsida; order Apiales; family Apiaceae; genus Apium; species Apium graveolens. Next base: position 126,630,279 of record NC_133657.1, on the reverse strand, counting down.
TTCTTCCTTTGACAGAAAGCTATTGTATAGACATTCTTCTTGAGTTGTTCTCCTGGTTTGAACTCTAGAAGAAACATCACAAATAATTAGTTCAAAGGGGTGATCTTTTGTCCATTTCCTTGGTTGAGGTAAATTAGCTCTAGATGAAGAGACCTCATTGTTGTCTTGATGTGTGATTGAGTTTTGATTGCTAGAAACTCCCCCTGAGTTTGTGGATCTTTGATTTGAGAAAGGAGTACTTTCTATGGGTGATCTGCCTTGACTTCCGGCTCCTCTTGATAACCCGACGGATGGTGAATTTTGAGTACCGACGGATGAGGCAGGTTGTCTTCCGACGGATAACACAGATTGCCTTCCGACGGATGAAGCATTATGTAACTCAACGGATGTTGAGTTTTGTGCTTCATTGGTGGTAGATTTGTCTGCATTATCCTTAGACACTGTTTCTTGATTACTCTCATCATCACTTTCATCACTGACCATCTCAACATTGTCGAATTTGAGGCTCTCATGGTAATCTCCATCTTTCAGTCCTTCAATCTTTTTATCATCAAACACAACATGTATAGATTCCACAACAATGTTGGTTCTTAGATTGTAGACTCTATATGCTTTACCAACAGCATATCCAACAAAAATTCCTTCATCTGCTTTAGCATCAAACTTCCCATTTTGATCTGTTTGATTTCTCAGAATATAGCATTTACAGCCAAAGACATGAAGAAAGTTTAGAGTTGGCTTCTTGTTCTTGAACAATTGATAAGGAGTCATACATCTTGCTTGATTAATCAGAGAGATGTTCTGAGTGTAGCATGCAGTGTTTACAGCTTCAGTCCAGAAATATGTTGGTAATTTTGATTCTTCAAGCATTGTCCTTGCAGCTTCAATAAGTGATTTGTTCTTCCTTTCCACTACTCCATTCTGTTGTGGAGTCCTTGCTGCTGAGAACTCATGTAAGATTCCATTTTCCTCACAAAATGCTCTCATGACATAGTTCTTGAACTCAGTTCCATTGTCACTCCTGATTCTTCTAACTTTGAAATCAGGATGATTGTTAACTTGCCTTATGTGATTGATGATGATTTCACTAGCCTCATCTTTAGACTTTAGGAAATATGTCCAAGAGAACTTTGAAAAATCATCTACAATTACTAGGCAAAATCTTTTCATTGAAATTGACAATACATTGACTGGTCCAAACAGATCCATGTGAAGCAGTTGCAGAGGCTCTTCAATTGCTGAATCAAGTTTCTTCCTGAATGATGCTTTGATCTGCTTCCCTTTTTGGCAGGCATCACACAGTCCATCCTTTGTAAACTCCACTAGAGGAATGCCTCTTACTAGTTCTTTCTTTACCAGCTCATTCATGGTCTTGAAGTTTAAATGGGATAGCTTCTTGTGCCATAGCCAACTTTAATCTTGACTTGCTTTGCTGAGAAGACAAGTTAAAGATTCTGCTTTAGTTGAGTTGAAGTCAACTAGGTACACATTTCCTCTTCTCACACCAGTGAGAACCACTTTGTTGCTTTGATTGTTAGTCACAACACAGGCTTCTTTGTTGAAATTTACTGAGTTGCCTTTGTCACAAAGCTGGCTGATACTCAACAGATTGTGTTTGAGACCATCCACTAAGGCAACCTCTTCAATGATAACATTGTCCTTTGAAATCAAGCCATATCCCACAGTATACCCTTTGTTGTCATCTCCAAAAGTAATACTTGGGCCAGCTCTCTCCTTGAACTCTGTGAGCAGGGTAGAATCACCAGTCATGTGTCTTGAACAGCCACTATCCAAGTACCAAAGATTCTTTCTATTTCCCTGATTGCTTGAGGAACTTGTCTCTGTTTCATCAGACTTGGCCATTAGGGCTAGATTGACATAGCTGACATCTTCATCTTCATCCAAACCATCTGCTGCCCAGTCATTCTCTTGTGTAATAAAAGCCCTTTCCTTTTGTTTGAGTAGATCAAAGTATTTTTTCTTATAATCCACAGACTCAAACCTTTTCTTACTGGAATCTGACTTTCTACACTCATTTGTAAAATGCCCTGCCAAGCCACATTTGAAACATTTGAATTTTGACTTATCCACCATGTTTCTATTTGGCTTGGCTGCTCCAAAGTTCTTCTTGAACTTGAGCTTGGAAAATCTTCTTGAAAGAAATGCTAGGTGCTCATCAATGTCCTCCATGTCATCTTGGCTCAATGAATCTTCACTTTCTACAGCTAGCCCCTTACCCTTATTCTCACAGACCTTTGAAGTTGATTCTACAGTTTCCATCTTCACTTCCTTCTCCTTTTCCAGATCACCAACTAGTGCAATGGATCCTCCTTTCTTCTTTCCTCTCTCCATTCTTTTATCCTGCTCTATCTCAAGCTCATAGGTCTTCAGAATGCCATACAGTCTCTCCAAAGTAAACTCCTTATAATCTTGTGAGTTTCTCAATGAGACTGTCATTGGTTTCCATTCCTTTGGAAGAGATCTGAGAAATTTCAGATTGGAGTCTTTAGTCTGATAGACTCTTCCATGCAACTTAAGAGCATTTAGTAGTTTTTGGAATCTACTAAAAATGTCAGTGAGTGACTCACTTTCTTCATTGTAAAAATGCTTATATTGCTGAATCAGGAGCTGCATTTTATTTTCTCTTACTTGCTCAGTGCCATCACAAATTATCTGTATTGTGTCCCAAACTTCCTTGGCAGTTTTACAGTTGATGATGTTATCAAACATGTCTGCATCAACACCATTGAACAGAATGTTCATGGCCTTTTTATCTTTCCTGACTTGTTCAATATCGGGATCAGACCATTCATGCCTTGGCTTTAGAACATATGGCTCGTTTCCTGTTGCAGCTCTCATTGGAACATTAGGGCCTCTTTCTATGCAGTCCCCATAGGCCTCATCTTGAGAAAGCATATGAAGATGCATCTTTACCTTCCAATGATGGTAATTATCTTTATCAAGAAAAGGAATCTTGACTCCAACATTTTTCTTGTTCATCTTGCTGAATTGTTTTGATCTTTAAACTCTTGGTAGATTAAGAGCTTGCTCTGATACCAATTGTTAGTCCCTTAACAATATAGCAAGAATTACAGAAGGGGGGTTGAATAGAATTCTTGAACCTTTTTCTCAAAATAAAAATGTTCAACTCGATTATAGATATATTTGTTTTGATTAGCACAGTGCGGAATGTAAACTTGATTGAATCAAAACATAAGTAATTAAAAACAAGAGTCTTTAAAAACTTTCTGGTGGATTTAAACAATTTCACCAGAGATATATATTATATATCGAGAGGACTCTGCGTGCAAGAATGCTCACAGCTGCTTACAAAATAGAACTACTGAGAATACAGGAAATGCTAATGATTCTGCTTACAAAGATTTCTCTGTTTTTATTTCTAAGCTATCTCAGTTATTTTTCTATTTGCTACTCTCTTGGTTTATATAATACCAAGATTACAAAGTCAAAAAGACTGAACAATTATTAAAACTATCAGTCTTAAGCTTTGCTGCTTTTCGTCCTCTATTACCCAGTTAATGGGCTTCCACGGTGTGTTTGTATACATCTCGACGGCCGTGTGTCAGTTTTCACTGTTCAACTGCTGTTTGAATTCTTTATATGATTATCCGTCGACTTTCAGAACATCCATTGACGGTTTAATTGATCATCTGTCGACTGCTATATTAAACATCCGTTGATAGTCATTTGATCATCCGTCGATGGCTTTGTTAATCATCCGTCGGTAGCTATTTTGGCACTTGACTCTATTTCACTTATGCAGAATTACAAGACATCATTTATGTACAATTAATCAACCTATTCTGCATATCTAGTTAAAGTCAACATGACTTATATGCTACTACAGATTCCATACAAAGGTGCATACATAACTGTGCTACAAACTTATTATTACATAAGCTACTCACTCGATGGATAATAAGTTAATCATTCGTCGGGACTATAATGAGTTATCCGTCGGGACTATAATTCTTATCCTTCGAGTGCTACATAATTTCACTAAGTAAAATCTACTTAGATATTTTGTTTATGAAATCATCAAGTACACAATATATGCACAATATATATTTTGTTACTTGTTCGAAACATTTATACAATTGTATCCAACCCCCCTTAAATAATTGTATCTTCACTGGGAAACAAGCCAATTCTCAAAAGATGCTATTATATAATAAACGAAATATTAAAAATTTGGTTTGTATGGTCCTTACTTGAATTACATAATTATCCTTCCTTTCAATATTTTACTTAATTGTCCTTACTTAATTAATATATAACCAATTAGCTTTAAAAGTAAAATATGTTGCCGTTTTTATTGTCACCAACTAAAACAACTCTTTCTCTACAAACTTACACAATTCTTTATAATATATATCTTTTTTAAGTAAAACATGTTGCCTTTTTTATTTTGTCGAAATAAAATAAATCTTTCTTTAAAAATATTATGGAAAATTCTTTTTAATATATACTAATTATCTATCTATCAATCTATCGATACTATATTATAATAGATAAAATAATAAAAATTTGGTAATCGATCGAAACTAGCTGAAATTACATAATTACCCAACTTAATTAATTCATTATTTTAACATAATTATCTTTTATAATATTACAAAAAAATGGACGAGAAAAAAAGGAGTTTCTCGTGAATTAAATATGTTAGGCCTTTAATCAACTATATGGGGGTGAATACAATTTAAACAAGCAAATTGAAATAACAGACTCAACTGAAAGAACAGTTTTTATATTAATTGATACAAACTGATTACAATACTCTCTCAAAGGATGAACAGATATCCTTGAGAGTTGCTAGGTTATGTGTATGATATAACAATGCACGACACATAAAATGTAAACCTAACCTGTGTTTATACACTGCACAGTTATACAATCAAACTAGAATATGTGTTATAATAGAATAGGGAATCCTAATACATATTCATTTATTGATTACTACAAATAAGTAAATTCCTACACCGACATATCTCTGCAAATCTTTCCTCCTTTGATATCTCCTGATTTCCTGCTTGATAAATACCTATGTGAATAGATACTGATGACAAAAGCTGATCAGCAAATACTGATGGTAAATGTTGATTATGTGTCAAACTTTGATATCAAATATTGATTGACAAACTCTGATAGTTAAACACTGATAACATTAATTTCTTCTAACAAACTCCCCCAACTTGTGCATTATGTAAATATGTATAAGTTTCTAATTGATGATGTCAAAACTATCTAAATGCAAAAATACTAACAAATGTACAATCTTACAGTCAGTGTTTCAGACTTTAACTTCAGTCTTTAACCTTGGAAAATCTAGTAGCATCATCAAAGAATTTCTTGAGTAGAATTTCTTCAAGAACATTCAAATACATCTCCATTCTTTGTTTGATATCATTGAGCCCTTTTGTAGATTCGTCATTTTGATAAATAACAGCTCTGAGGTCATGCAGACTTTATCTCCCAAGTGGCAGATCATCCAGCTCCAAGAACCCGACCTTCTTTCCATTTGGATTGAAAGTAAGAACTTTTATACTAAGAGATGTAGTCACTATGGCTCCTCCAATAGGCATATCAACAGGGTTTCCAAAATCATCAATATATTTTGGAGTGTATTTTGACTTATAAGTCATTCTTATCTGCTTTCTGAATACCATGTCTTTTAAATAAGCAGATGATAAGTGGATTTTATATCTACTTGGAACGCTTCATTAAAAGCTTAAGTTGGTGTTTAGGACTCGAGTTGTTGGTATTTTGATGTGTTTTTGTGTTTTTGCATCTCAGGCACTAGTTCGAGGAATAATGGAGTTTTAATTGAATATATGCTGAAAATAGTCAAGAATCTGAAGTCAAGGCCATTCCCAAATTGTAGAGGATCTTGAGAGATTCGCGTGGACTATTGGATCGTCGAAATCGGATGAACGGAACTCAATTTGCAGTCAAAACAAGAAAATGAGCCAAAATCGAGTAGCACGGCGCGCCCGCGCTGGAATGCGGGGTGGCCATGCCAGACTACCAGAAACAGCGCGCGCCCGTGTTGGTATGCGGGGCGGCTGCACTGGTCCGTTCATCCAGAATACTGATTCGAGTTCGCTTTAGAGATTTTAAGTCCCAGTTCGATCCTGAAGCTTATATATACCAATAAAAAGACGTTTTTAACAACAAGGAGACTAGGGAGAGAAATAAGAAGACCTAGAGAGCACAAGATGGCTATGGAGAAGAAGACTTTTATTTTCTTTAATATAGTAGATACTTGGATGCTTATTTTCGAATTGTCTTTGAACCCTAGTACTCTTATATTATTTATTATCATGTTTTCATTGGAACCCATGGTGACGATGACTTCGGTTATGAACTAATCTTTATCATAGGGTTCTAACGGATTTACTTATGGATTTCTATAGTTAATTTATTTCAATATCTTGGTGTGTGGTGATTGATTGATATCCTAGTATCGGTTGTGCTTATTCGTCTTATGTGCGTAGCTAACATATAAGATAGCGTGTTAATCTCTATTGAAGTAAAAGTGAATATAGAGGTTTAGAACTTGCCATTCTATCATAGGTTCATGTATTGTTTATGCATGATTCGTAGGTAATTTTAACCATTTTACTTGCCCTATATAATCATGATAAATAACTTGCGCATTAAACCTTTATGTTGTCAAATTCTATAGACATATAGGGTCTCAACATAATTGATGTCTATTCAGCTTCTATCTCTTTTGTAGATGTCTGGTAGTAGGGTATTCGTACAACGAAAGTTGGCGTTTACTTGTTTCATGTTATCTGATTAGTTGTCATCACCATTGCATGCTAAGGTTAAGAGCAATGACTTTGAATGATGTATTTGATGAAGTTAGAATCCCATGTTTGTCTCATATAGTTAATTCCATCACTTTAATTCTTAGTTAATTGCATGTTAGTTCAATCTTAGTTATAAACATCTCAACTTGTTATTGTCTTAGCATTGAGAGATAGCCATACCATTGTTGTATAGGTGCATAATCTTCAGTTAACTAAAAAGAGTCTTTGTGGGTACGAATCTGATTAATATCTTATACTACTTGTGAACGCGTATACTTGCGTGTAATTTTAGCGCATGTTTTCGCTCTAACAAGTTTTTGGCACCGCTACTGGGGACTCGGTGTTAATTTTAAGTTTATGTGCTTGACATCAGTGGTCGTTAAAGTTAACTGACTCGGACTCTTTTACTTTCACGGTTTACTTGTTTGTGTTTTAGGTACTCATTATAATGGGAGATCCAGCAACACCAATGAAAGCGTTGATGGATTTTTCTCAACCCAAGATCAATTACATTCGTTCGAGCATTGTCAGGCCAGCGATCATAGCTAATACTCAAGTCTGGCACGATTCAGATGGTACATAATTTAATCCTGTTTGGGGGTTCTCCAACGGAAGATCCTAATATGCATATTAGGAATTTCATAGAGATCTGTGACACCATCAAGTTTAACAATGTTTCTGAAGATGCTATGAAGTTGAGACTTTTCCCTTTTTCTCTGAGGGATAAATCTAAGTGTTGGTTACACTCTCTACCAGCAGGTTTTATCACTACTTGGGATGATCTCACTCAGAAATTTCTTACTAAATTCGTCCCTATGACGAAACAGCTGCAATGAGGAATGCTTTTACTCAATTTGCACAGTAATCGGGAGAATCTCTATGTGAAGCTTGGGAGTGCTACAAGGAGTTGCTTAGGAAGTGTCCTCATCATGGAATGCCTGATTGGATGATCATTAATTGCTTCTAAAATGGTTTAGCAGCACATTCAAGACCCATGCTCGATGCAGCATCAGGTGGAGCCTTATGGGCAAAGAGCTATGAGGAAGCTTATGACACTACAAGAATAATGTCAATAGACATCACACATTAGACATCGGTTAACTTTTCCACTGATGTTAAAAAGAGTATTAACATCACCCCGTGTTTTCGTGATGTCTTTGTTCTTTGTAGACATCGGTTATAATTAAACCGATGTCTAAAATTCACCCAAAAAAAACAAAATTCGCGCCCACCATTTCTTCCCCCGTTAGTGAAATTTCATTCAGTTTTTAGTTCTACATTCCCCCAATCCCAAAATTCTCCCCCTTAACCAAATTTTGGTTCCCCCCAAATCAATCTTCAGACACAAAATCAAAACAAAAAATCAAAAGTAAAAACTAAAAAACTGAAAACTATTCTCTCTCTCTCAAACCTGTCTCTCTCTCTCGAACCCCTCTCTCTCTCTCTCTCTCTCTCTCTCTCTCTCACCTCTCTCCCCTCACAATCTCTCTGAACTCCGGCCATCATCTCACCATCATAATCTCTCGAACCTCTCTCTCTCTCTCTCGAACCTCTCTCTCTCTCTCTCTCTCTCGAACCTGTCTTTGGAACCTCTCTCTGTCTCTCTCTCTGAACCTCTCTCCGCTCTGAATCTCTCCGTTAGGCCTCTTTCGTTTAACCTCTCTACTTCGGTAAGTGTTGTATCTTCTTGAATCAAACTGGTCTTCTCTGCATGAAGACCAGTTTTAAAAGTTGAGGATTTTTGAATTCAAAACCCTAATTTTATAAATTGGGGTTTTTTCTAATTCAAAACCCTTATTTTTTTTATTAATTTAGTGTCAAATCTTGTTGCTAATACTTTTCTTCTTGTTGTATACAGGACCTAATCTGAGAAAAAGATTTAAAGCTTTAGGTAATTTGGATTTTTTAGTTGTACATTTATATTTTTGTTTATTTTTTTTATTTTTGTAAATTAGGTTTTCATTTGTTTGTAATGTTGTGATTTGTTTTTGCAGGACATTAGTGTTGTTTGATTTTTCGATCTTCGGTGAGTTTTCTTCTCCAACTCTATTTTGTACGCTTATACATTTGATTTGTTTTGTTAGTTTTGATAGTGTGTTTTTTGTCTATGTGCTATGTAGTTGGTTCTTATGTTGATCTATGTGTTGTGTATAATATGCATTATGTATTATATGAAATCTCAGTTTTGTTTTATTTGCAATTATGTGCAGGAGAATTCATTTTGGTATTAGTATGTTATATTTAAATGTAGGCGTGTTCTGAATTTTGGATGCAAGTGTGTGGTTAATTTAGTGATTGTGTATGCAAGTGTTTAGTTGAAAATAGTACATTTATAATTTGATAATCTGCATCCTTGATCTGACTATTATACTATGGTTAATTATATAGTGATTATACATTAAGTACCGAATCACTAGTTAATATATAGTACTAGTACTATAATTAAATGTATAATATGAATTACGTAATGCATTACAAATCGATTCATATCATATTATAATAAAATATATAACATTAAAATGTATAATATGCATTATGTATAATATGAATTCTCAGTTTTCTTATGTCGTTTATAGTCTGCCCTATGTGTGGATGTCATACTTAAAATCAAGTTAGACTTCTAAAATAAATATTAAGCTTATAAAATAAATATAAGCCTTATACTGAATTTTTTAGTGACATACCAGGTGGTTTTAAATGGATAGGTCTTGGATAAAAGCCGATAGGGATTCTCTACAGTATGAAATTGGTGTTGAAAACTTCTTGATATTTGCCGAGAAAAATGCTAAAAACCCCAAGAAAATTCCTTGTCCTTGTGCACACTGCTCTAACTTCAAAAAGTTTTCTGTGAATATAATCAGAGGTCATCTTTATGAATCAGGGTTTAGTTTAGGATATTCTGATTGGATTTGGCATGGAGAAAACCATGATAATAGTACTAGGTCATCTGTTGGTAGTACTTGTCCTCCCTCGAAGCCCATACCAATTTCAGAAACATTTAACGTGTGTGAAGCAGCCTATAGTAGGGAAGATTGCGATAAAGAGTCAGATAACTTTAAGAGGTTTGTTGCCGATGCAGAACAACCTCTGTTTGAGGGAAGTGAGTGTACTAAACTGGAGTCGGTCTTAAAATTACATAATTGGAAGGCTAGGTTTGGAGTTTCCGATAAAGCTTTTAATGATCTGCTTCAATCAATTGGATCAATTCTTCCTAAAGATAATCTGCTTCCGTCTAATATGTATGAAGCCAAGAAAACATTGACTGATTTAGGCCTCGAGTATATTAAATTCCACGCTTGTCCAAATGACTGCGTATTATACAGGGGTCCAATTCTCGAGTCTTCTTCCGAGTGTCCCAAATGCCATCTCTCTCGCTGGAAAGTTGGGAAAGTTGGTCAAGTTAGGGTAAATGTGCCAGCTAAGGTTATGTGGTATTTTCCGATAATCCCCAGATTTAAAAGAATGTTTAAATCTTCATCTATTGCTGAATTAATGAGTTAGCATGCAAATAATCGATCCAAAGATGGAAAGATGCGTCACCCCTCTGATTCTCCTTCTTGGAGAAATGTAGATTGTAGATGGCCTGATTTTGGTAGCGAGGCAAGAAATATACGTTTAGGATTAGCGGCCGATGGTATAAATCCACACAACAATGGATTAAATAATTGGTACAGCTGCTGGCCAGTTATGTTAGTAACATATAATCTTCCTCCATGGTTATGCATGAAGAGGAAGTTTATGATGTTAACAACATTAATTTCAGGCCCACAAGAGCCTGGTAATGATATTGACGTATATCTCGAGCCACTGATCGACGATTTAAAAAAATTGTGGGAGGAAGGTGAACCAAACGTGTACGATGCCCATACCAAATCCTTTTTCACTCTAAAGGCAATCTTGATGTGGACAATAAATGACTTTCCGGGATATGGAAATTTGTCGGGGTGCGTTAATAAGGGTTATAGGGCCTGTCCAGTATGCGGTGATCAGACCGTGGCTAAATATCTAAGTCGTAGTAGAAAAATGAGCTACCAAGGACATCGTCGGTATTTAGATCTTTATCATCCGTATAGGAGACAAAGGACAGCTTTTAATGGAGAACAAGAATTTGGTTGTGCACCTGAACCACTTAGCGGAGAGGAAGTGTTGGGGCAACAACAGCAACTTAGGTTCAGTTTTGGAAAGGGGGGGAAGCCAAAAAAGGTGGAGTCTCCATGGAAAAAACAGTCAGTTTTTTTGAGTTAGAGTATTGGAAATTTCACCATGTTCGACATTGTTTAGATGTCATGCACGTCGAAAAGAACGTGTGTGATAATATAATTGGGACACTTCTACACATGAAATTCAAGAGTAAAGACAGCCTTGCCTCGCGTCTTGATTTGGTTGACATGGGAATACGGCCTGATTTAGCTCCAGAAGTAGGTGAGAAAAGAACATACCTACCTCCTGCCCCTTATACTCTCTCCTGGAAAGAAAAACAAATAATATTGGCATCATTGTACGACATGAAACTTCCATACGGACATGCTTCAAATATAAGAAATTGTGTATCGATGATTGATATGAAGTTGTATGGTTTAAAGTCCCATGACTGCCATATCCTTCTCCAACAACTACTACCTGTTTGCATTCGTTCAGTGCTTCCGAAAAATGTTAGGGTTAGTATCATAAGATTGTGTTTTTTCTTCAACTCTCTGTGCAACAAAGTTGTAGATGTGTCAAAGTTGAATAAATTACAAGAAGATGTGATATTGACCCTGTGTGAGTTAGAGAAGATATTCCCTCCGTCATTTTTTGATGTTATGATACATCTTATGGTCCACCTAGTAAGGGAACTGCGATTATGTGGACCGGTTTTTTATAGATGGATGTTTCCATTTGAACGCTTTAATAAAATATTGAAGAGTTATGTAAGAAACCGATTCTATCCAGAAGGTTCTATAGCTGAAGGTTACCTCAAAGAAGAGTCAATAGAATTTTGCAGTGAGTTCTATAGCGGGAGTAGTAGAACAACCGGTCTTTCGAAAGATGAAGAAAAAATTTCTGGTCCAATCGGTGGTGTGACTATGAAGTCAGTTGCGGAAAAAGAACGAGATGAGGCTCATCTTTCAGTTCTTCGTAATAATTCGGAAGTGGAACCATATGTTATGTAAGTAAAACATAAAAAGTATACATATAATTGTTAAAGTTGTATTTGGTATAGTTTAGTCGAATTTGATGTAAGTAATTTCAGGTTGCATAAAAAATATTTGGAAGAGATTTATCGAGGGAAAAAGAAGAGTGTACAGTGGCTATTGGGAGAGCACAATCGACAATTTGCCGATTGGTTTGAACAAAAAGTTGGTTTACATTATTTTTCCTTCTCTTTTATTTTTATAAGTCGTGTTTTTAAATTTGTAGCCACTTATATGCATCAATAAATTATATGTAGGTCAGTACAGAAATGAGAGAGAATGCGGAAGCCGTATCTGAAACTATAAGATGGTTGGCTGGGAAACCTTCATTTTCAGTTTTGACTTACGAAAGTTATACTGTTGAAGGGGTCCGATACCACACAAAGGATCGAGATAATGCAAGGGTAGTTCAGAATAGTGGTGTGTCATTAGTTGCGAGGACAGTCCAAGTCTCTAGTGCTAAGGACATGAATCCTATAGAGAGTGATTTAAAATTTTATGGGGTGATCAGGGAAATATGGGAATTAGACTACCACGCATTCAAGGCCCCTCTGTTTTTATGTACATGGGCAGCAAGTGACAAAGGTGTCAAGTCCGATGATCTTGGTTTCACCCTTGTCAACTTCAATCGACCAGGTCACAAAAAGGACAAATATGTCTCTGTTGACCAAGTCAACCAAGTATTTTATATTGAGGATCCAGTTGATGCTAATTGGTCCGTTGTGTTATCGGCGACAACTCGAGACTATCATGATGTTTACAATGAAGATGCTCCTGAAGACACCTCCTGGAACCCTCCCCCATTCTGTTCTAATATCCCTACATGTGACCCTGCTAAAATTGATGATGCAAGTGTTTGTAATAGAAGAGAAAATGTTGAGGGTATATGGGTCAAAAAGTTATAGGAGTCTAGCTATATATTCTCCTTATTTGTAATTTTTCTTGTTATTTGTAATTTTTCTTGTTATTTGTAATGTAACAAAGAATGACGGGTTGCAGGATTTGAAGGCACAATTTCTTCAAGCAAAGCCAGGTGCGAAAGTGCCAAAGGGCTTTAAGCTGTTGTATAAACATGCAACAACTTGGATGAAAACTACCGGGGTCAGTATCCAGGTTCGATGTGAGCCGAATGTGTTTGGACATGAAAAACAATTTATTTATTGCATGAGAATGTTGTGTCTTTATTGGAGTTTGAAATGTTGGGCCAAGCAGTAGTTGCAAGTTACATGGCGTAAGTTACCTTTTTTTCTTTTTAATGATCATTTTTTTTAATGTTTGTAATTTTCCAGAACTTGCATTTTAACATCAGCACTCTTTCGATAGGCACTTACATTCTGAGATTAGTGAAATACCAGAACTGGCGGAGACATTTGCTTTTATTGACCCCGGATCCACATATCACGTGAATGCTGATTTTGAAGCATACATTTTAAACCGGTTGAGAGAGGGTATCCCGGATCGCCTATTCTTTCTTCCGCATAATCAGAAGTAAGTACTTATTGTAATACTGAAAATTAAAAACATGGATAGTACAGTACAAATTTCTATGTGATGTGTCCTATCTGTCTTTGTTTTTTATGAAAATAGTATGCATTGGATTTTGGTCGTTATCTGGGAAGGGGAAATATATATTCTGAATCCACTACCTCACCCGACACAATTTTCAGAACTAGAAAAGGCGTTATCAAGGTAAATTTTTATTAACGTTACAGTTTGGTATAATTGCATGTTCATTTCTGTACATTATATGAGATTTTATGTTTTTTATGCAGGGCTTTGAAAAGTTACAACTCTGAAACCGGCAGGGGCAACAAGATGGCCAAGGCAAAGTTTCTTAGTGTAAGTACAATAGATCGAGTACCTAATATTTGTGCTTAATATATATGATTTATTTGACATGCCTGATTTGTCTTTTAATTAATAAAATAGGGATCTCCTAAACAACCCGGTGGGATTGAATGTGCGTATGTAATAATGTGATACATGAAAGAAATTATCGATGATGACAAGTTGAATTTTGCTAAAAAGGTATTACCTTGACGCTTCCAGTTTGCTATATACTGAGATATGGTTACTTTTCGATATGGTTACTTTTCATTCATGTACTGAATTTTGTTTGTTTGGAATTTGTAGTGGTTTGCCAAGACTCGATCGTGTTACAGCATTGAACAGCTAGATGAAGTTCGCATTGAGGCTCTGCAGTTCATCCAAGAGCATATCTGATCAATTCTTGTACTCAAGGTCTTTTCTTTTGCGTAGTCGTACATTTGGTAATTTAGACGGTTCTGTGTAGTAAGAATGTAAGTGTATAAATGCTGGGGTTACTGTATAGGTTTTGCAAATGCTGGGGGTTGTACATTTGGTAATGTAGATTCTGTAGTTTTTGAATGATTGATGCAGATGATGGGGTTGGTGTTGGTGATTTTTGGATGATTGATGCAGATGATGGGGTTGGTGTTGGTGGTTTTCGGATGATTGAATGGTTAAATGTATGAATGATTGACTGGTTAGATTTGTATGGATGCGTGTTATTCCAATGTTTTAGTTTTGGTTATGTAGTAAAGGACATCAGTTTTATTTATAACAAATGTCTATTAGTAACGAGTACATCGCTTTTTTAGAAAATTAGTGATGTAAAACTTTACACAATTTGGTCTATAAATTTCTTACACATCACTTTTAATTTAAAAAAGCTGATGTCAAAAAAGATAATGTACATCACTTTTAACCAAACAAAACTGATGTCAAAAAACGTAATGTACATCAGTTTAAGGCAAATAACTGATGTGAAAAACTAACATGTTCAAGTCTAAATGATACATAGACATCACTTCATTCTAGAAAAAACTGATGTCTATACGCTTAATTAGACATCACCTTTTATTAAAGAAAACAGATGTTTAATATGCCATTTTACATCACCTCTGTCAAAATTATCGATGTTTTTGTGACAAAAAACATAGCTTAATATATGTTTAATATGTTTTAATAGGTGTAATTTAGTTATTAAATAATTTTGTTATAGCATTTTTTGTGAAAAATCATCACATAGACATCAGTGTTTTCACTAAAATCGATGTTTTTGTGACAAAAAAACATAGCTCATGATATGTTTAACATGTTTATTAGGTGTAATTTAGTTATTAACTAATTACTTATAGCATTTTGTTTTAATAATCAACACATAGACATCTGTTTTTTAACTAAAATTGATTGTCTAATCCAGTATAGACATCGGGTATTCACCGATGTCTAGAATAGACATCACCGACATCAACATCGGTTGGAAACAGCATAGACATCGGCCAAAAAGCGATGTCTATGGACTTTTTCTTGTAGTGTTTCTCCATGTAACGACTGACTATTCCTACCGAAAAAGCTATGTCAGGTCGTGTATAAACCAGGTACCGTAATCCTCCTACCAGGCTTTTATAATGAGTTGAATTCACAGCTTCTCCAGCTCTGTCCGCATCAATCTGTAATTTTAACTCCATGGGGTACTTTACAGAGTTACATTCACTTAAACCAGCTCGTTGCAGCACCTTCTTTGCATACACTGTCTGCTTTATCTCTATACATCCCTTGTGTTTCTCAACCTCCAATCCCAGGTAGTAAGATAACTTGCCAAGGTCAGTCATTTCAAATTCATGATTCATCTCCCCCTTGAATTTGACAATGGCTGAAACGGAAGTACCAGTGATAAGTAAATCGTCCACATAGACACCAACAAGTAACGAATCAGTTCCATTTTGTCGGGTGTAAACAACATGTTCGTAAGGGCATTTAATGAAACCCAAACGAAGTAGACACTTGTTTAGTTGAGCATACCAGGCTCGAGGTGCCTGACATAGACCATTGAGAGCTTTTAGAAGTTTATAGACCTTAGTCTCAGAGCCTGCTTTCACATAACCTTTGGGCTGAGCAACGTACACTTCTTCATCGAGAACCCCATTCAGAAAAGCGGATTTAACATCGAGATGGTGAACCTCCCATTCAGTTTTAGCAGCAAGAGCTAGAAGGAGACGCACCGTTTCCAATCGAGTCACTGGGGCAAAGACTTCGTTGTAGTCAATACCATGTTGTTGTGCATATCCTTTCACCACCAGGCGTGCTTTGTGTTTAGTGATGGCACCTGAAGTATCTCGTTTTAATTTAAACACCCACTTGAGATCGATGGCCTTGTGACCTTGTGGCAAATCAGTAAGCTTCCAAGTCTGGTTCTTCTCAATTGTATCAATTTCCATATCCATTGCTGCACGCCAAGCTTCATCTTTGATAGCTTGCCCAAAAGTGACAGGTTCGTCTACACCAGACAAGAGTAGTTCTTCTTCGAGCTCAACAACCTCAGTAGTATCGTAGATATCAGCAAGAGTCCGAAAACATTGTGGTTCACTTTCTGGTATAATAGAACCAGTTCCAGATGTAACAGAACCAGTGACAGAGCTTGGTGAAGAGGGCTGGGACAGAGATGGTGGTGTGAGAGGTTCTACACTGTCATTCTCAGGACCGAGGTCAGGAAAAACAAGAGATTGTGTGGGCACTTCTGCGTCATGACTTGAAACAGACCAATTCCAGCCTTTTGATTCATCAAACACCACATCGCGCGAAACATGAATACGCCCTGAGGTGGGATCATATAGGCGGTATGCCTTTGTCCCTGATTCTCTCCCAAAATGTACTAACACACGACTTCGATCATCAAGTTTTCGAGTGAATACTGATGGAATCTTCATATAACACATACAGCCAAAAATCTTTAAGTCTGCAACACTTGGTTTATGCCCAGACCAAGCTTCATGAGGAGTGATTTGTGAGAGAGAGCGTGTAGGTAATTTATTGAGCACATAAACAACGTGCTTTACTACTTCTCCCCAAAACTGTGCTGGTACAGCCCTTTCCTTTAATAGACTTCTGGCCATAACTGTCACAGTACGGTTACGACGCTCTACAACACCGTTTTGCTGCGGTGTGTAGGGTGCCGTAAAATGCCTGAGAATGCCTGAATCTGCACAGAAATTTTCGAATTCTTTGGAGCAAAACTCGCCTCCACGGTCAGTACGAAATACTTGTATAGTTGTTTTGGTACCATTCTCAACTAACAGTTTAAATCGTTTAAAAAACTTAAGGCTTCATCTTTAGTTTTTAGCATGTAAACCCACATCATACGACTGAAGTCATCAACCAAGAGCATAAAATATTTGTTACCAGCAGGGGTGGGAGGTGAGATAGGTCCACATAAATCACCATGTATTAATTCTAATACGGATTTAGCAACAAAATTTGAATGAGAGAAAGGCTTACGTTGTTGTTTTGTGAGAAGGCAGCTGCTACAGAGGCCTTTTGGCAAATGGATTGTGGGAAAATCATACACCATTCTGTTTCTTGCCATCAACTGCATAGCTTTGAAATTAACGTGCCCAAGTCTTGAGTGCCAAAGCCAAGTTTCCTCTTCCCCTTTTGTCAGCAAACACATCTCCTTGTTGTTTTTGATATGAATCTTATAAAGACGATTTGTAGACCTCTGTACGTGCATCATGAGTCGGCCATAACTATCATAAACCCACAAACTTTCCCCATTCAAAAAAACTCGGTAGCCTTCTTCTGAAAGCTGACCCAGGCTTATGATGTTACTACGTCGAGTAGGGATATAGTAAACACCATGAAGCTTCCTGATTTCTCCGTTCTTGCAAACCATGTTAATTGTCCCTTTTCCCTCAATTTGTACCAATGAACCATCACCAAATTTGACCTGTCCTTGCTTTGATCTGTCCAAACTCTCGAACTTGTCACGACATCCAGTATGGTTACTCGCACCGTTGTCGAGATACCACATGTTTTCTACAACCTCCTTTTCATTTGAATTTTCACCTTCACTTAGCAAAATCACGCCATCTACGTCATTATCAGTCATGGCCATCAAAAGAGCAGGTTCATCATCGGTAGCTTGAGTTAGATTTGCCTCACCACACTGCACCCTGTCCCTTTTAGGCTTTCTACACTCCCCTGCGAAATGTCCATATATTCCACAATTAAAACACTTAACCTTACTCCTGTCAATTCTGTCACGACTTCTTTGATATCCACCTCGACTTGATCGTTGCAGCCACTCTTCTCACGTAAGCAGGAGCTTTCCATTTGTGGCTTCATGTTTCGACCATTCTTCTTCAGTCATCAAAGTTGCTGACCCACCTTGCTCTCCACCAGTCCGAGAGACGTTCCTCATGAGCTTTTAAAGAGCCGATTACTTCCTCAATGGACATTGTTTCAAGGTTTCCAAACTGCTCAATAGCTGAAGCAATCTGTAGAAACTTTGTTGGCACTGCCCTTAGTATCTTTTTGACAACATACTCTTCTCCAATTGATTCACCGAGTGCCCTGATCTTCGCGACCAAGCCATTCAATTTCAAGCAAAATTCATCCAACTGTTCTGAATCTTTCATGGTTAATGACTCAAACTCAGCCTTGAGAGTTTGTGCCTTAGCCTTTTTTACTCTGTCTGCACCCAGAGAAGCCGTTTTAATAGCCTCCCACACGTCTTTTGCAGTCGTATATCCTGCTAGCGTCAACAACAATTCTTCAGAGATAGATTGATAAATCATCGCCATAGCCCGCTTGTCTGCCTTGTTCTCAACGACGGTCTTTGGGTCTTTGGGCTCTACTGCTTCCTACACATTGTATGCCTCCAAGAATACCTTCATCTTCATAGCCCAGGCGGTATAGTTGGTTTTAGTGAGCATTGGGTAGCTTATGCCGATTTGCCCTTCCCTTCCTTTGCTTGACTCTACAATTGACTGTTTTTCTCGATCATAGAGAACGAATGGGTGTGTTCAGAGCTCTGATACCAGATGATAGAACTAAACTGATATGCTAAGATACAGAATGGTAATATATGCTTGAAACTGCAACTGGGATTACTTATTTGAATAAAAGATTACAGAGGTTATTAAATAGAAACAACTATCAACTAAACTCCTTTAAACCAGGATATGATCCTAATATAACTCCACGTTCTCCTAACCACCTATGACTACTATAACGTACACATTGATTTATTCAAACATAATAAAACTCTGCAAATAAATAAAAACATGTTTAAAATTAACTCCAACAGCTATGTAGAGGTATGAAAATCTCTTTTCCATTTTAATGGGGAATTTAATAGTAACTAGCTAACTAATTTTTCACTACTAACAGAGAAACTTTAATAATCATATATAAATTTAGACCAGGAAATTCATGTCGTGTCATGTACTTTCGTGTAGTGTACTTTCGTGTTTCGTGTATTAACAAGGTGATCCATAAACGAAACGAAATTATTTCGTGTACCAGTATCTTAAAACGAAACACGAAACGAAATTTTCGTATCAAACACGAAACGAAACGGAATACACGAACCATTTCCCATACTTATTGTGTATCTCTACAAGGAAACACAATGAAAAAGAAAAAGTAAAAGGAATAAAAAAATAGTACACACAACACAATCGATTGTAGAATTGACCGGATTAATTGTTCATCTTTATCTCCGTTTTTCATATTTGCGTTCAATAGTTGTTCTGATTGTTGGATTCATACTGTAAAATCAATAACATGATCGATGTTATATGTATACTTACATGTATACACACATGTATACATTTTAAACAATCGATTGTTGAATGATTACTGAAATAGACCTCAGAGCTTTGAAACACGGTGAATACAAGGGGGGTTTGACACATGATGAAAGAAAAAGAAAGTAGAACCCTAGACCCAAATTGATTTGTCTTTTTTTATTTTTTTAGTCTACTTCACGACTTGTAAGAAGACTAACGGGTTAATGTTTAAAAAATGTGGCCCAAAATCCAAATGCCCAAAGCCCATTTGTGCAAGTTTTATTTTTAAATTATTTTGTAAAATAAATAAATATAATATTTATTTATAATATCTATTTATATAATTTTAAATATTTATTTCGTGTACTTTCGTTTCGTGTCGTGTACTTTCGTTTCGTGTCGTGTACATGAGGGTAAAACCAAAATCGACACTAAAATTACCCGTTTACTTTGTGTTCGTGTATCGAAAAAAAAAACCAAACCCATTATTATCGTGTCATTTTCGTGTCCTGTTACCGTGTCGTGTACGAAATTGTCGGCCTATATATCATTAACCTCCTTGTCATTTTGAGTGATCTAAAGTTCTAGGAAAACTCCCTCGATTTTTGACATTGAATGACAAACTATTATTATACTTTCTCTTGAATTCAATCAGAATTTAAAAGTTAGATTTTTTTTTTAATTTTTATAAATAATTTTTTTCAAAAAAATGCATTTCTATCAATATATAACAATCATATATGTGTTACTCAATAAAATCATACGTGTTAAGTTATCGCATTTTCAACCATTATGCATAAAATCATGAATTACATATGTCAATGTATTGTTGACTTTATACTAGACAATTAGCAAACAAATTTATAATCATCTCTTGTGTTTTCTTTAATGATCTTTATCTAAAAGTTCAAATATATGATATGCTTTCTAATTGTTTTCCATTATATAGTACTAGGGTATTTATTCTGTTTAGAAGCCAAATAACAAATCTACTGTATTCATTAAGTTTAGAAGACCAATAATAAATGTATCACCTTCCGTCACAAGAGCAACAAAAATGAAATTGACAAATTTATGTATAATTAAATTTTATATATTCATTTAATATTATTTACAAATTGAATAAATAAGATACATGTTAATATAGAAATTTCATATAAAAATTTAAATTTAAAATAAAATGTTAAAGTAACAAAATTCAAAAAAATTAATTAAGAAATTTTAAATTTAGTGAAAAGTAATATAGTATAAATTCACCTAACTGTAATCTAAACAAAGTCTTATTTACTTTTTCTTACTTTTTCACAAGTCACATATTAGTGTTGGAAATCTGATCACCTACAATACAATATACTAGTGTTTCTGTATAAAACTGAGAAAACAAAGATTGCACTCTAAATTCTTACTTTTATTAATGCTGAGAATTACAAACTAAATACTAAGCCAAAAACAAGAAAGTGGCTAGAAAGTAGGAAACTAACAACTGCAACACCTAGCACTACTCCAAGTCATACGACTTATTCTCTGAACTCCTAAAAACTCTCTTGCTCCTCTGAAGACCAGGTCTCTCACTGACACCTCAGAAATACAAATAAATAAACGACTTAATAAAGCAAATAATAATAATAAAACAAGTTTAGACTAAACCCCAACAATCTCTCCCTTAGTCTAGACTTCTTTGCCTACGTCCTTCACTCCCAACAGTTGACGCATCTTCTCAAACTTAACAGTCGTGAGAGCCTTCGTGAGAGTATCTGCTCGCTGCATATCCGTGCTTATATGCTTCACAATTATCTCGCCCTTCTCAACACATTCACGGATGAAGTGATATCGAATGTCTATGTGCTTGCTACGACCGTGAAACACGGGGTTTTTCGCCAAGTCAATTGCAGACTTGTTATCGATATACAAGACAACTGGACCAGTTTGTTCTCCTGTGATCTTTGTCAACAGCTTTCGAAGCCAAATCGCTTGACACGCTGCAGCGGTTGCTGCCATGAATTCAGCTTCGCACGAAGAAAGAGCCACGCACCTTTGTTTTTGCGAAACCCATGTTACTAAACTCTCATTCAGATAGAACGCCATTGCTCCAGTACTTTTCCTATCTTCAATATGACCCGCCAAATCGCTATCGGAATATCCAGTGAGCACATTATTTCTGCTGTCCTCCGAGTAAATCAGCCCATATGTTAGAGTGCCTTTCACATACCTTAAAACCCTCTTGGCTGCGTTTTGGTGCATCACAGTAGGTCTCTCCATGAACCTACTAATTATGCCAACAGAAAAGGCTATATCTGGCCTCGTATGCACAAGATATCGAAGACCTCCCATCAAGCTTTTAAACTGAGTGGTGTCGACTGCTACACCCCCAAGTCACTGCTAATACACTCCTTTGGGTCCATTGGATACTTGGTGGAGTTACAATCCAACATGCCTGCTTTTTCGAGAATCCTTTTGGCATACCCCGTTTGCCTCAATTCTATGCATCCTTCACTCTGTTTCACTTCTATCCCAAGGTAATAAGACAGTCTTCCCAAATTGCTCATATCAAATCGATTGTTCACTGATCCTTGAAGTCACTTATGGCTGCAATACTCGATCCAGTCACCAAGATGTCATCTACGTAGATAGCGATAATTAAAACATCACTACCCATCTTCTTCGTGTAAACAGCGTGCTCATATGGGCATCTCTCGAAACCAATATCTTCAAGGCACTTGTTTAATTTCGAATACCAAGCACGTGGCGCTTGTCTAAGCCCATAAAGTGCTTTAATTAACCTGTAAACCAAGTGTTCTTGCCCTTTTTCGCGAACCCATCAGGCTGAGTCACATAAATTTCTTCTTGAACCTCCCAATTCAAAAACGCCGTTTTCACGTCCATGTGGTGGACTTCCCAACTGTTCTTGGCAGCCAACGCTAACAACAAACGTACTGTTTCAATTCTCGTGACCGGCGCGAAAATCTCATCAAATCTATGCCTGGTTTTTGAACATACCCCTTAGCGACAATCCTTGCCTTGTATTTTACAATCTCTCCTTCTGCATTTTTCTTTAAGTTGTAAACCCACTTCAGATTGATTGGTTTTCTTCCAGGTGGTAGTTCCGTTAACCTCCAAGTGTTATTTTTCTCAACTGATTCAATTTCTTGTTTCATTGCTTTCTCCAATTCATGTCTTTCGCTGCCTGACTGTAGTTTGCTGGTTCATCAACCCCCATTAAAAACAACTCCTCGTCCTCCAATTCGATTTGTTCTGTCTCAGCATAGATATCCTGAAGTGATCTACGTTTTTTAGCATCCCCATCAACATCAGATTCTGAACTAGACTCAGTGGTCTGTGGATTAACCTCAGTACTCTCAGAATCGCTGCTAGCACTCGATCCTTGTGGAGTAACGACATCATCTTCATTTTGAAAATCACCTGGTGACTCCTCTCTTATGCCTGTAACTGTAAATACACCCGGCTGAGATTCTGTGTTCTCCTTTCCTTGTTCCCAATTCCATGGTTTTTCTTCCTCGAAAATCACATCACGACTTACAAAATTTTACCAGTTTCCGGATCATATAGTCTATAAGCTTTGCTACCAGGTTCCTTTCCCAAATTAACTACAGGAATGCTCCTATCATCCAACTTCGAAACCTTCATACCTGGTACTTTCATATGTGCAGTGCATCCGAACACTCTTATATGCCCAACGTGTGGTTTTAGTCCCGACCATGCTCATATGGCGTAACCCCGGTTACAGCTCGTGTGGGCAGTCTATTCAAAATATAAATTGAATGGCGTATTGCCTCTCCCCAAAAAGTACATGGCATTTTCATCTCCTTCAAAAACTTCTTGCCATCTCCACCATTGTCCTATTCCGCCGTTCCACGACACCGTTTTGTTATGGCGTATACGGTGCCGTTAGTTGTCTTACTATGCCAGCCTCCTCACAATAAGTCATGAATTCCTTGGAAGTAAACTGCCCTCCCCGGTCAGTCCTGAAGGTCTTAATTCTCTCTCTTGTGTCTCTACCAAAGCTCAGAAATTCTTAAAAGCCTCAAACACCTCAAATTTGTTTTTAACAAGTATATCCACATTACTCGACTAAAATCATCAACTAAAAAAATATGTACTTGTTACCAGCAGTTGTACTTGGCGTGATTGGACCGCAGAGATCTCCGTGAACCAACTCCAACGGTTTCTTCGCACTAAAACTCGACTGTGAGGGGAATGGTCTCCTGGTTTGTTTCGATTGTAAACAGCCCCTGCAAATTTCACCTGGCACATTCACACTTGGCATACCGTGCACCATCTGAGTCGAAGACATCAACTTAATGGCCTTGAAATTTACGTGACCAAATCTTGTATGCCAAAGCCAACTCTCCTTATCACAACTCGACACCAAGCACTTTGACTCGCTGTTCTCTAGAATAATTTTGTACAGCCGATTGAACGACTTCTTCACCTTCATAATCAACTCTCCCTTGTTGCCACGTACCCACAGATGATCCCCACTCATAATAACTTTATTACCATCTTCTGAGAGTTGACCCAAGCTAATATTGTTGCACAACGAAGGTATATAATACACCTCTTTTAGAACCCTCTCTTCTCCATTCTTGCATTTCAAAATTATCGAACCCTGCCCTTAATTTGTACCATGGAGCCATCACCAAACTTCACCTTCCCCGTCACGTTCTCATCCAACACATTAAATTTTGAACGCTGGCCAGTCATATGGTTACTAGCCCCGTTATCAAGGTACCAAAAATTCGATTCTATTTCTTTAGTTCCATCAAGTTTGGGCACCATCTTCTCCTCGTTGATTAACATGTTCTCCTCCATTTTTCCTTCGACTTCAGCCATCAACAATGCAGGCTCATCATCAGGAATCTGTGATATATGCACTTCCTCCTTGCGCTCCTCTTTACGCTTTTCCTTTTGACAATCCGCAGCGAAATGTCCGTAACCAAGACAATTAAAGCATCTGACCTTGCTTTTGTCACGAACAAATCGAGTTCTTTCTTTTCCACGATTTCTCTGACCTTGAGACACCTCTGTCCCACCCTTGTTGATCCGTTTAAGCCACTCTTCTCGCGTAAGCAACAGCTTTCCTCAGCCTTTTCTCGTTTGGCCCACTCCTCCGTAAGGAGCAACTGACCTCCACTACTATCACCGTGCCCTCGAATTCTCTCTTCATGGGCCTTTAATGATCCAACGGTTTCCTCGACAGTCATTACCTTCAGGTCTCCAAACTGCTCAATAGTAGACGCGATCTGCAGAAATTTGGGAGGCACAGCACGTAAGATCTTCTTCACGATATATGAGTCACTGACTTCTTCCCCCAAAGCTCGTATATTTGTCACAATTCCCTTCAACTTCAAGTGAAAGTCATCCAATGAATCTGAGTCCTTCATAGTGAGCGACTCAAACTCGTTCTTTAGTGTCTGTACCTTTGCTGTCCTCACACGTTCCGCACCCTGACACGTCACCTTCACAGCATCCCAAGCTTGCTTTGCAGTTTTCTTGTCCGCAATAGACAACAGAATGTCTTCAGGTACACACTGATAGATAGCTGCCAAAGCAATGTTGTCCGTTCTGTCCTTTAACACCGTTTTGGATCCTCGGGTTCAATGGCTTCCCAAACACCATGGGCCTGCATATAAACCCTCATCTTCAAGCCCATGCTGTATAATCTCCCTTGTCAGCAGGGGTAGCTCAAACTTATCGCACCGTCCTTGATTTTCCCGGTTTCTGACGTCGACATCCTTGGCATGTACTTGGGCATCCACCAGATTTCGTGGCTCTGATACCAGAATGTTGGAAATCTGATCACCTACATACATATACTAGTGTTTCTGTATAAAACTGAGAAAACAAAGATTGCACTCTAAATTCTTACTTTTATTAATGCTGAGAATTACAAACTAAATACTAGCCAAAAACAAGAAAGTGGCTAGAAAGTAGGAAACTAACAACTGCAACACCTAGCACTACTCCAAGTCATACGACTTATTCTCTGAACTCCTAAACTCTCTTGCTCCTCTGAAGACCAGGTCTCTCACTGACACCTCAGAAATACAATAAATAAACGACTTAATAAAGCAAATAATAATAATAAAACAAGTTTAGACTAAACCCCCAACAATTAGAATATGAATTAGGGGTTGATTTTTACTTAGGGCTCAAATGAATGAATTGTGGCCTAGGTTCTTCAATGAGGGTTTAACTCTTCTTCAAACTTCAAGTATTAAATATAATGAGGTAAATCTAAAATCTATCTTTCTCTTGGCTTCAGTGTTAGGTATTTTTTAATTTAGTTTTGTTTTAGGAATTGTGTAATGTGTTATATAATTTCTCTCACTACCCTCTCTCTCCTTTACACTCTGGGGGCTCCCGCTTGTGCACTTGTATTTATGTGTGTGTTGGTTGCCGGTTTGTGTATATGTCGTGTTTGTTTTTAGTTTTATAGTTTTAGTTTTTGAATTTCTTTTGCCGATTTTTGTAATGAAATTAGTTATTGTGTAATTTATATTTTTGATTGCAGGACTTCGCATCTTTGAGTTAGTGAATTGGGTCTTGAGTTTGCACTTTATTTAAGCTATTTCCCCATCTCAGTTTCTTGTCTAGTTGCTTGTATGATGTGTGAATTTAGAAAATAAAGATGTTACATTCTTTTTTGTTTATTTTCTCATACAACTGAATTTGAAAGGCTGCATATTAAGATAAATTAAAGAGTTAAAGAATGTTGCATAATGGTTTTGATTTAAATGCTAGCTTGATGTGTTAAAATGAATACATAATGTTTTACTTTGTATGTCCACAATATACTTTTATCTATAGATAACATAATTTTATCTTAGGTTGTGTCAAGAGATGATGTGTTTGAATAATAATTACAATGGATGGTCTTGCAAAAATTGTAAGAATATAGATGTCATCACATATTGTCTACCATCATCTCATCGTCTCATCTACAATGGTCATACTCTATTTCATGCAAACGGATCGTAGAAGTTTTATAAATCCTCATCCCTAATTCGGGAAGAAATGAGGATATAAATTTAAATTTAGAGAACCATATAGTTTTTGACATACTTTAGAAGACATGTTTGTGTTTCATAAATATTTTTAGACAAATTTTTTTCTAAATGTTTTTTCTCTATTTATCAATGGAAGAAATTATGAGAAGTTTTTTAGCAATTGAAACTACACCGACAA